>NW_007735888.1:48293-50420 GCF_000696425.1 Galeopterus variegatus
ACTCCCCCCCCCAAAAAAAAACAACTGGGCTATAGATCTGGAAGAACAGGTTACCTAGTGTTACAGTCATGACTGACATTGGCTAAAATGAAGGAGATATGTCACTAGTAAATGACACACGCATGGACAAGTATAGAAAAGGGAGTACAGAATAAAACCTAAAGAGTTCAAGAATTACATCAGAGAACGATCAGAGAAAATAGCCTACCCTTCATATTTCTCTATTTTAACTAGAAGGATATACTTTCATGTTATATTTTGACACTGGTGATGATGAAATAATTGTCTTTTTTTTTCTTCCTGAAAAACGGATATGTTTTCAATTGGGAATTTAAGGTAAATGAAAGAAATGAGAATGAGTACCTGATTTCTCTCTATTCCTTCTCCATCAAATCAATCCAAGAGATTATACACATAGCTGGTGAGGCCATGTACAAGCTAAATGAACTCAAGGCCAAGATCATTCTATTAATGATAGATATGGGAAGATATTTACCAAGCTAGGTTCTGCGCCTCTCAGCTCACCCATACTCCGCTATAAAAGGGGGGAAATAAAAACTTTCTTTAGGCTGGGGAAGAGAAAGTGGGGAGAGAGAGTGGGAAGAGAAAGAGAGAGAGCCAGAGTTACAGGTCACTGAGAAGGGACCCTGTACCATGCCACTTCCTCAGGCAGAGTCCCTGGCAGGGGAGTCAAACCTCCAGGCATTCTTGGCAATCTGAGCAACGGAGGTGCGTGCCTTATCTTCTGGCAGTGTGCCATTACTTTTTGAGGGATTATGTGGCTGCCAGATTATTATGATAGTCTAGCCTCTCAATTCACTAGGGAAGAGACACCAGCTATGTCCCAGGAGTTGCTTCTTTGCTGAATAAACATATGACTCCTCATGCATTGAACAGTGTGTTTCAAAAGTTTCTGAGAGCTCAAATGTGTTGCCATAACCCTTCAGCTCTTTTGATACCCAAGTGTTTAGCTAACAATAGAGTTCTGTAAGGGTGAGTCTCCCATTCCATGGTGATGTTTTTCTATCGACATGCTGGAAATAGGAAGGCTAGAAAAAGAAGATGCTAAGTAACAGAAGTGAGTAGTGAATTTTATACAAATCCTCTAAAAAGCAGCATCATTTCCCTACTGTATTTCACAGTATTAATGGGAATAGAAGACTAATATGTGATAACAAGAGGGTAATAAAAGACAATTGTGTATTTATCGGGAAATTAGTTGTGATGATTCATTTATCTTCTTGGTTATAGTATTAAAAATACATCAGTATTCCTTACAAGAGTATCATAATAGCTGAATGAGTTAAATTTCTCTAGGCAATTTTCAGCACTAAGAAAAGAGATGCCTTTCAAACTAATGACTATTTCATGGATGCTTTGGAGAGATATTCAGCATCTGTAATTCTCTTTGGCCCAAGAGTAAAGAGATAAGTAGTAATCATGCCTTCAAGGTAGAATTCATAATCAAATCCTTAATTAAACTCAGTATGGAAAGTCATTAATAAATATCAAAATCTGACTATCAGATTTTCTGGTAAATATTTAATGCTGTGTTCAGTATCTGGCATCTGAACATCACTGGGGAAAGAATTAAGCCTTTCTTTTTACTTACTGGGTGCACAGAACTATCAATGTCATATTTAAATGGAGAAGTATCCTATATTTTAATAACACAGCTTCATATTATCCTGTTTCTGCTTTACACGTACTTAACACTTTCCAGAGGAATTTTAATTCATTTTACTATTTTAAAATTTATATTCACTATGTATTAAGCGGATATGTATAGCTGATTCTCTCTTCAAGGAGTTTTTAATCAAACCTCTTCTATTTGTCTAAACCCAAAATCTCATTGTCTTTCTTGACTCTTCTCTTTCTTTCATATGCCACATCTGACAGCAAATTCTATCATTTCAGCCTCTAAAATAGAATTTATCAATTCTTATCTCTGCTAGTGCTACCACCTGGTCCAAGCTACCCCCATCTCTCACCTGGATTATTGTAATAAGCTCCTATGTGACCTCTTTTCCTCTGCCCCTGACCTGCTGCTGTCTATTTTCAACCTATAGCCAGAGGATACTGTTTAAGGACAAGTCATATCTTGTCACTCCTCTGCTCAGAACCCTC
>NW_007735888.1:51060-59090 GCF_000696425.1 Galeopterus variegatus
AAAGGCTCTTCATGATCTAGACACCACCACCCCTACCTTCTCTCCCTTTATGACTTTATCTTTTGTTTCTGTCCCCCTCCCTCTCATCTCTACCCCTATACCTGTCTCATTCTCTTTCTTCCAGTCACACTGATTTCCTGGTGTTTCTGGAATGTGCTGGACATACTCTGAATTTAGGCTGTCCCTTTTGTCTTGAATGATCCTCTCCTATTTATCTTCATGGCTAAAGCCCTCCCTCCTAAAGGTCTTTACTCAAAAGTCATGTTCTTTGTGATGCCTTTCCTGAATACTGTATCTAAAATTTCACCTCCCTCCTGACATTGTATGTCTTCCTTCTTTGCTTTATACTCTTGTTAGCACTTGTCACCACTTAACATATCATATCGTTTATATTGACATTTGCTTATTATGTCTTCCTTGCAAGAATGTAAGCTCCACGAGGGCAGAAATTTCTGTCTGTGTTCTTCGTTATTGTATCATCAGTGCTTAAAACAGTCCAGTACATATTTGTTAAAAGACTGAAATGTTTCATTCATGTGGATTTATCTTTATACAAGTAAAAATATTTAAATGATGCTAGATTACTTGTTGCGTTTATATTGTACTGAGAGCAATGAGAAGAAGTAAACGACAAGTGTTTTTATCCTTGAAAGGCAGTTGTTGGAATTTCTCAATTAGGGAAAAAATGTTACCTTTCTTACACAGAGTACATGCAGGCTTCTAAAAAGAGGTAGGTTTTCAGATACTGCTTGAAACATGGAAAGAGTCCATTAAAATCATCTTCTAGAGTTTGAGAACACTTGAATTTCAGCAAAATGTTTGGAAACTAGGATAGACTGACTCGACAGGCAGTATAGTATAGTGGTTAAGAGAGGGGCTCCCACTTGAGAAGACCTGAATTTGTATTAGAGGCCAGGGGTCCTATGTGTATGAGAATTTGGGCAAGTTATTATACTTACTTGCCTCAATTTTCTCATTTGCAAAATGGGATGAAAATAATACCTGCTTTAGAGGGTTATTGTGATGATTAAATGAGTTAATGCATGTAAACCACTTAAAGCAATGAATGTAATCAAGAGTTTACTAAGTTAGAATTAGTACTTTTATCATTATTACCTTAACTGTAAGCACCACGCAGACAGGGGCCGTCAGGCAAATCAAGAGAGATGGTGCCCTGGAAATTGAGGTGAGGGAAGATACTGAATTAGAAATGGATCGCTGGTATCTAAGGTAGAAACACGGTGCGGGCATGGTTGGTGAGGAGTTGTTGGAGGAACATTTCACAATACAGCGTTCTGAAGCCAGATAGAAGAGATGCGTGGTTAGATTTTCTAAAGTCAACACATGCTGTACAGGGAAGGATGGATGGTGAGGTGTATTCCAAATGCCCCAGTCTTGATTCTTGCTGTATTTCTGATATTCCAGTAGGATATTGAAGTGAAGAGGGAGAAATCAGAGTTAGATTTTCTAAAGTCAACACATGCTGTACAGGGAAGGATGGATGGTGAGGTGTATTCCAAAAGCCCCAGTCTTGATTCTTGCTGTATTTCTGATATTCCAGTAGGATATTGAAGTGAAGAGGGAGAAATCAGAGTAAGGGGAGCTGGCGGGAAGAAAAAGCAGTGCTTTGTCAGTCACTGGATAATGCTGTTCAGTAAGAGGGGTGTATAAAATATGCCCATTAAAATAGAAAGAAACTGAGAAGCTAAGAAGTAATTTGAAATAAAGGAGAAGATGGAGTCAAATATCCAGATGAATTGCCAAAATTCTATCAGCCATTTGATGTTTCTGAATATCTTGGTGTCTAGCATTGTGTAGGTAAAATATCCAGCTGCTTGTCTAAATTTTCCATTTTTCATCCAGATGTTTCCATCCTTACTGTACGTGGATATAGTTAATAATATTTATAGTTTAATTAGGCATTTGTGAAAGCAATTATGAAGTTTGATTGGATATTCATAGTTTTGAAACTATAAAGAATGGCATGAAATGTTTGTACTGCTATAATAAAATTCTATTTTTATTTTGCAAAGATGTACTTGATTTTTCAATAGAAGAAAGAACTTAAAAAAAGTTCAGTGTAGTAACAAATCTGACACATCTGTTCTTCCTGCAGAATCCTAGATTGTGAGGCTGGAATGGGCGTTAGGTCACACACTGGCTATAACAAAGGGCCACCTCCGTGGGACAAGAGATTGGGCAGGAGGTATCTAAGATTCCTACTGAGCTGAAAGCTGCCTTCCTGAAGTTTTTGTAAACGGATCCTCTTCCAGGTTTTTGTGGTTGTTGCTCAGAATCCATCTTCATCTCTTCCCACTGGCCAATTCTGTAAATATTTCAAGACAACTCTCATGTCTGTCCTAATTTTTCCCTTCCTCGCACACTGTATCTTCTTTTTCTTCCATCATTCTTCATATGACCTTGTGTTGAAACTCTTCTCTACCCTAATCACAATCCTCTGTATGTATTGTATCATTTCCTTTGAAAATAATAACACTGGTAACTAAATATGAAACTCTTCGAGTCTGACCAGGACAGAAGACAATGGGACTATTACATTTCCTATTTTGGACACTGTAGATATGCATGCAGCCCAAGTATTCAATGGCATTATTGAAGTTACATTTCACTGTTGATCTCTGTTATTTATGTTAACTGAAATAGCTGGAGTTTTTCACATGAGTGGCTCTCTCTTTATTATCCCCATCCTGTTCGGGAGCCTCGATTGTATAACACCACAGAGAACATGGCATTACTTTTCTCCCTGTTAAGCATCTGTGTGTCATTGAGCCTGCTCAGAAGTTTGGGTTGTGTCTAACATGTTACCTATCCTTTCCATCCTTAGGTCAACCGAAAAAATCGAAAAGCCTGGTGTCTATGTGTTTAACTATTTGATTAAAATTTGAATAAAACAGAGCTATGTGTGTAGCATGTCCTTGGAGACATCTCTCCAGGCTGCTACCAGTGAGGAGAATTTTGGAATGATTTGTTGGATGCAACCCCTGGAGGAGATCTGTGTTTATTCAGTCTGAGGAAAACCTTTTGGAATAAACAGATTTTATTGTGGAGTTTACAATTTGAGCACCTTAAGGGTTCATTTATTGCTAAGAATTAACATCTAATTAATTTCTTAAAATGTTTCAACAACAGCAAACAAAGTAGGTAAAGGAAAAAGAAAAAAAGATTGGTTGTTGCCACGTGCAAGAAGTAAAGTTGAATTGTGCCCTGATTAATTGATTAAGGATGGTTCCTGTGGTGAATAATTATGTTCAATAACTGTCAATATAATTTGCAATCAATTATCACTTATAAAACCAGCCTATAGCAAACTCAGTTTTACATGCATTCTAATGCAACTGCCACATTAGGAAGCATTACTTTCCATTTCTTTCATAATGTCCCTTATTCAACAAATTATAATTGAAAGCTCTCACTTTATATCCAAGAAGACATCTTCCTTCCACTTTCAGAAATTGCCTTAAAGCTTGTTGTTGTTTCTTTTTTCTAGGAGGTTCATTGTGATTAGTGGTCAGAAGTCATCCAGCCTGCGGTAGATTGAATTTCTCACTATTCTTCACTCTCCTGTAGTGTATTGTACTTCCACACCTTTGTCGTGGCCTCATGGTAGATGAAGAATACTTTCCTGCTCTTTGACATTGGGGCTTTGTTATGTGACTTGCTTTGGCCATGGGGATGTCAGCAGACATGCCATAGCAGAGGCCTGAAGTGTACTTAAGTAGATGGGCTTGGCCTCTTGTGCATCATCATGAGAAGAAATTCCCCACAGACCTCCCACCCTTGCAGCCTGGGTCCTAGACCCAACATACAGGGAACAAACCTGAGCCCAACCTGCAGCAATGAGTCGTGTCTACTCAGACCCATAACCCGAGGCAAAGTTGCCTACTGAGCTTAGCTTAGATGAGCTGAATTCTAGCTGGCCTAAAGACCTATGAGCATGAGAATAAATGTTTATTGTTGTATGCCACTGAGTTTTGGGGCTGACATTCTTTACACAGCAATAGATAGCAACACAGTCTTTTTCTATCAAGTACTATTTCTTAATTGAAGTGGGAAATTTGTTATCTATCCATCTTTGGATTGGTTGAAAATTAAAAAATCCTGGTTTCTATGTGTTTATTTAAGTACTTGATTAAAATTTGAATAAAAACAGAGCTAGACTTGTAGTATGTCCTCCTACATATGTAATATGTAGCTTGCACTCTTGTCTCAAAGATTAAGTTTAGTAATAATTCATCTAGTCGAAATTACCTGCCAGAAACTTCACTTATTTGTAACTTAGCCAAGAACACGGAAGAGAGAAGAACAGATCTCTGAATGGACAAAATAGATAACAAGAATGTCCACACCCCAACACTCATACATTTATTCAAGGGAGAATTTTTCAGACACTCACTCAGGTGTATCTATTCTAATACTTACATTCAACATAAAATCTCTGCTAATCTGGTTTCCTTATCATAGCAAAGTATAAGAAGAAATGTAAAAATGAGATAAAGACTGTTACAGCCAGCATGTGGAAGGAAATGCAGAAACAACCCATGGCTTAATAGCTAGTGGGAAAATGTGATGAATGTAGTAGTCTGGGATTTTCAGTGGGGGGCCAGAAACCCCACCTACTTCCGCAGGCCCTGAGAGCATCGCTGCTTTACCGTGTGTCCCTAGAGCTGAGGTTCATAAAGATGCACACTTTTAGCTCATCCTTACTCCCAGCATGCTAGGGGGGTATAGAAAATGTGGGACTCATGTGAAACACCCTTTCGGAGCTTTTCAAAAACTTCATGAAAAACAGTAGGTACAGGTTTTGAAGTTTTATGGACTAGTAAAATAAAATCAAAGTGAAGGAGAGGCTCTTTTTTTTTTTTTGTCAAGGGTTTTATCGACATCATTTCATAAATGAAGGCTATTTTAATGTGAGATAAATAGGAGGAACATAGACCTTCTCCAAAGAGGTCATTTGGCAAAATGAAAGCTTTGTCAAATCTATGACCTGAGGTTAGGGAACCGCTGATTTAAATCAATAACTTCATTCTTAAACAAAGATATGGTATGTTATGTAAAATTTAGATAATATTTTAAGATAAAAATGGGATGTTTCATGCCTATTCTTTTGGAGACAGATATTCACTCTCTTTTGCTGGTAGAAGTTGTGTAGAAAAATTTGAAAGTTGCTGTTCTGTCCTGTTAAATCAGGCCCATGTCAGCCTATTTAAGAAAACAAGAAAGAATATTTTGCATTTTAGGATGTAGCACACATTTCCATCAAATGGTTTAAATATAAAAAGTGATGATGCTTTAAATTGAGAGGGATATTTTTGTTTACCTGGAAATGAAACTATGCAGTCTCATTTATTACCCATGTATGAGTATTCCAGATAGCTGAATTCTTATTGTATATCAATCAAGCAAATCTCACCTCTTCCAGGAAACTTCCAATGTGATATAGCAGTGAGTTAATTCAGGGTGATTCTTAGAGCCAAAAAAATGTCAGCTTGTGTCTGGGGCTGACCCCTATTTGGAAAGAAGAGGACATGGCTTCCTTGTAGGAAGTTGAGACCCAAGTTATCCTTCCTTCAAGCATTCCCTCCAGGCTTGTAATTTCCACCATTGATGCGGTTACTGTGACTATTACCAGGAAGTACCAGGCATGGTAAGCCACACAGGACAACAACATTTCCTACCATGTGCTAGGAAGAATAATAGCCACCACCATTGATGCGGTTACTGTGACTATTACCAGGAAGTACCAGGCATGGTAAGCCACACAGGCCACCAACATTTCCTACCATGTGCTAGGAAGAATAATAGCCACAGACATGTATTATTCCTTTCTCAAAGAGCCTATAATATAGCTGGAGACAGAAGACAGATATGAAACAGTAAAATAAAATAATAAAGACAAAGCAATAGTTAATTAAGAACTAAACTACATTTTATTGTTTCCAAGAGTTATAGGAAGCTTGAAGAGGAGAGTTCTAGCAGGACTAGAGTGGAAGGTTTCAGGGTCTGAGGATTAGGCCTCGAGAGAGGGTATGATTTTAGGGAGTGAACAGAAGCAGAGAGGTCATCTCAGAAGCCTGCTGTATTGGCGGGTGGGGACTTGAATGGCAGAAAGCCACCAGGAGCAGTGGAAAATACTTTTAGAGAGTTAGCAGTGTGCCAGGATATCAAAGGCATCAGAGTTAGAATTAAAGAAGGAGGAAATGGAAGGTTCGTGAGTAGTTAAGTGATGTGATAAGAAAGTTTGATCTGAAGATGGGAATAATGAGAGGACCATAGTAAAATGTATAAGTAAACCACTTTTATAAGTAGATTCTTCATGAATTTAGGCAACATAAGGATACCCTGGAGAGATGAGATGGAGAGGTAAGTTTCCCTATGTGTACAAGGGTTTTCAAAATGTTTGTGGAAAATGAAATTAAAAGATAATGCAAATATTTCCATGGCCTTTTTGAAGACCCCTCATATGTGCATGGGAGAAGGAGGGGGAGATTCAAGGGTGGGTAAATGTCCTAAGGATGATGGAACACTTGAGTGACCGATGCCAGTTCACAATTTTACTTCAGGTGTGTGTGTGGGGGGCAGTACACTTGGTAAACATGTTTAGGGGTCCTGAGTTAACTCTGAGTTCTTAGAAAAGCCAACCACCCAAGAAATCAGGGAGGACCTCTTGTCTCTTAAAAGATAGAGAATCAGTCCATGGTGGTAAAAACAATGGCAGTTAGGGACAATCTTGCATCTTTTATACCTGCAGCAAAATTCTCCAACTCTGTGATCACTGTAGACAGCAGAAATGTATTTCAATGGAGAAATTTTTCTCTGATTTTATTTCATTAAATGTGAATGTCAACTCTGTGAAGTGGTATTGCTAGTTTCACTGAACACATGAGCAGGCAGACACTCAGATAAGGTCACATGATGTTAAAGGGGAAGCCAGGACTTCCATGCTGGTCTTCCAACCACATAAATCTTTGCCCTGCCCTGTTTTCTTTCTTTCATGACCTGGAAAGGGGAGTGAACATTTCAGAAGACCTGAAATGCTGGAGAAAGTAAACTATGCTTAAAGGAAAATAGCATTTTGTTTTAGAACCTGAATAATGGAAAATAAAAGTGGCACACACTTGTATATGTCCATTTATGCACTCCCTTTAGTCTCTGTATAAAAAGTACTGTTTGAAATCAAAGGTCTTTGAATTCAAATACAGAGAACCAAAAGCAAGATGTTTCAGTTCTTAATAGTGTTTTTCATGCTGTGTCCAGGGGAGGGTAAGCAGTAGCAGAGAGGATAAGGTGGGACCTACATGGTGTCCAAGGCTTCTTGGCTCCTTTTCCCATCACAGATGCTCTGCTTTTTTTTTTTTTTTTTTTAAAAAAAAGCATTTGTTTTCACCTATGAGTAAAATTGGCTTTGAACGAAAGGTTATACAACTTAAAAGAGGAAGGCCGATTTCCAAGTCCAGTATTTTTCTTTTCCTCCAAACACTATCAGCTGAACATCTCAATTGGATTTATTCTGAAATCAAACCTGGTTTTATGTTTACTACAAAAAATGATACAAAGCAGAATACGTTATTTTGAAAGTGCAAGAAAATATGATCAAGATATCCAAATAATGACTAAATATACACATATACCCATTCAAGCGAGAGAAAAATTGACTCCAGAGAAAAAGCAGCCATGCCAGGGGCATAAATAACAGGCACTGCTTTAAGATCTTTTGGGTAAATGGAAGATGAACTCACTCTCTGGAAAGCAAATGGCACAAAGAAGTCTAGGTGTTACAGTGAGGACACACAGATCAGCTAGAAACATCATCATTCAGATCTTTATGGGAGAGTTTCAGGGATGAAATAGAAAGAATCTGGACATTCAAAAGGCCCTATATATATTCTTGTATGGACTCACCAGACTAGTGTTATTATTTTATTCTACCAAAGCTCATCAAAATATTATGAGAATGCTAATTTCCCTACAACTTCAGGAATTGGGTATTTTAAAGATCTTTGCTGCTA
>NW_007735888.1:59649-67692 GCF_000696425.1 Galeopterus variegatus
ATGAGAATGCTAATTTCCCTACAACTTCAGGAATTGGGTATTTTAAAGATCTTTGCTGCTACAGGTGTTTTAAAAATCTCAGTTGGAGGAGTTAGAGCCTGTCTTACTAACTGGTGCCTATGAGAATGCTAATTTCCCTACAACTTCAGGAATTGGGTATTTTAAAGATCTTTGCTGCTATAGGTGTTTTAAAAATCTCAGTTGGAGGAGTTAGAGCCTGTCTTACTAACTGGTGCCTTAACTGTGGAGTCGAACAGAACAGGACCCAGGGAAATTGTCCTAATGTGTGCCACCTTGTAGGAGTCTCTAACTAATCCACTGGAACTGGGGCTTTCCATGGAGAACAGATTCATTTGAATGAACATTGTGGTTAGCAATCTATGACAGTTTAACAATCTGTGATAATTTAAACTTTTGAATAACCAACTACAGTACAATGTTTGAAAAGCTGTAAAAAAGACTTCCTCAGAATTCACAATTGAAGATGAAGACTTTTATAATTCTGCCCCAAAATGTTCCATTTCAAACATCTTATAGATAAATAGAAGTAAATGGTATGTATTTAAATCAGATTTGTTCTTAAACCTGTTTCAACTTGAGCAATTGCTGCAATACAATTTCCTTTAATATCTTTGTTTAACTGCCATTGGTAAAAAACCCTAAATCTGAAGCTATTTCTGAAATTGAAGATTGAACATAATTGGTATTAAGTACCATTAAGCTCATTATTGGTCTTGTAAAGATATTTCTGTATTCTCTAGGATAGATATCATCTCAGGGAAAAGAAAGTTCATCTCTTATGTGTTTCCTCCATTCAATTCTGTTAACCAAATTATGCCATGTAATGTACTAGTCTCTGAGTATAGGAAAAATGATGTAAACCTTCCTCAAGAAGCTAGTCTAAATGTCGGTGGAATATGACCATGTTCACGAATAATTACACATGGTGATAGTTGCTATAATAGAAGCACACATAAGTGCATGGAAACACAAATGCAAGGTTAATAATTCTGCAGTCACAGTAGGGGGAAAGGGGAGAGAAAGGTCAGGGAAACTAATAAGAGATGACATTTCAGCTGGGCCCTGATTAATGAACAACAGTTTGTCAGGTGGATAGGGGGCAAGGGACTCCAGACAGTCGGAAGAGTCTTTTCAAAAGGACAGAGGTCAGAAAATTCAGGGAATGGTGGGAAATCTACTGTGCTTAGAGATATAGCCACAGAAGTGGGGAGAGGCTGGACAGGAGACTGGAAAACCCAACCAGGCAGACTGTAAGCTGCATATTTATTTGTCCACTGTGAATATTGTGCTAGAATGTACTTTTATGCAAATCCTAGACTTATGGGATAAGCTCTCACTTGATTGCCTGTGTAAAGGATTGCATTTCCTTTCTTCTCAGATGTATACAAAAGGAAAAGAAAGATTTTGAAAAAGAAATCCAATACATTTCTTTTCAACAACATTCATTTATATTTGAATTTCTAAAAGAAACAGATATTCAGTGTATAGATCTGTAGAATGTGTGCAATTTTGCTGAAATATATATTTCTACAGAACCATGTCATTTCTACCAGCTTTTTCCTATTCTGCAATAAAAAGTCCTTAAAATGAATGACAAGCCAATGGTATAGCATTATCTCCACTAGGGATTCTTAGATATTGTTTGTCAGTGTTTGAATAGTGCGTTTTTGCATGGGAACAAGCAAATCGTGAGCTCGTAACAGAAAGCATCTCAGAGAACTCTTTTGATGATGATGAATTTTATATATATAAGGTTATTCTGGGTGACTTCTCAAGTCTGAAAACATGACATTATTTTATACATATTATAATATCAATAAATCATTTATTAACCTATGTCCCCAGACTTGGTAGCTAGCTTGTAGTTCTAACATCAGTGACTGATGTTGAAATTAGTCAGATATATTTTGATAATAAATGAAAGCAGATGCTTAAAAATAATTGATTCTATTTAAGTAGGGCTTACTTTGGTAGACCCCCTTGTCACTTTGGAAAGATATTTTAGATATAATCTGATATTTTTATATCTCTGTCAGAAAGCAGCTGTATTGAATTAAACTGAGCAGCTCACAGTAGACCTGGCCAAATATGGATATAGAATAGGATGATAAAAGCTAAGGAAGGTGAAGGCTGTGATAGACTGATGTCTATGCATGGAGAGTGAGCTTGACTGCCCTGGTCACATTCTACCTGTACACATTATATCAGCAATATAATTAGGGGGTGGTTTTAAGTGTATTCCATACTCTTCTGGAAGTTAATTAGAATACTTTGGAAAGTGTACGTGGAGCCTCTTTTAGGGTTCTAGATATGGCTGTGTCCCAGTAAGGCACTGCTAAGGGTGTATCTCCCTTCCTTCTGAATGCCCTCCAAGTCATCCCACTAGCTCACATGGTACCTTTGTGGAAATTAGAAAAAAGGGTGACCCTTTTTCTATATAGTCCTGGGATCCTGGATCAGGGATGAAGCATGAGATATATCTTGGGTTCCTTGTGCTGAAAACAGTCTTCGTAATAATATATGATAGTCCTGCCTCCATTGTCTCTTCCAGGTGTCTCCAGGCTCCTAATACTTAAGGGAGAATCCCATTGTGCACTTTTGGTTAAACACCTATTAATTACATACTTAAAGAAGTATATAAGTACTAACACACTTACTATGCATCCAAAAAGTATATGTAGTGTACATACTAATACTTAATATGTGGAGGTGGCATTTCAAGTTGGCTAGCTTTTTCTAACTTCCTTTGCTAAAGTTGTGTCAAAACTTCAAAAAATCTCATCCCATCTGTTTTGGATATCGATTATTCTAAACCAGAAAAGAGAGTGTGAATTCATGAAATATCTTGGTCAGTAAAGCAGATGGCCATGGGAGTCTATAGAAATTCAGTTAGCGTCAAAAAGTCCATATTCTAAACCAGAAAAGAGAGTGTGAATTCATGAAATATCTTGGTCAGTAAAGCAGATGGCTATGGGAGTCTATAGAAATTCAGTTAGCGTCAAAAAGTCCAAAGAGTGCAGAGTTACCACATTCAGCTGAGACAAGAGGGAGAAAATGTGTTCAGAAAGTCATACAATACCAATTCCAGGTTTACTTATGTTTCACACTGTTTTTTTTTTTTTTACTTTTTGTGGTAGGCAGAATAATTGACCCCCATAGGTGTCCATGTTCTAATCTCTGGAAACTGTGACTGTGTTACCTTACTTTAGAAAAGAAACTTTGCAGATGTGATAAAGCTTAAGGACCTTGAGATGAGGGTGATTATCCTGGATTGTTCGGATGACCCCAACCTAATCAATGGAGTCCTTAGAAGAACCTTTTCTCTGAGATGAGAGTCAGAGGGATTTGTGGCTACGGAAGAATGGTCACAGGGCAATGCAGTGTTGCTGGCTTTGAAGATGGAAGAAGCAGCCATGAGCCAAGGAAGGTGGTTGGCTTGTAGGAGCTGGAAAAGGCAAGGAGACATGTTCTCCTGTGTACTCTTGGGAAGGAATGCAGCCTTGCTGACACCTTGACACCCTGTGAGACCCATTTCAAAACTCTGACCTACAGATTTGTAAGAGAATAAGTTTGTATTATTTTAAGCCACTAAGTTTGCTTGTAATTTGTTATAGCAACAGTAAAAAACTAATACACTCTAGGTATTTAGGACTAAATTATATATTGCAGGTTTATGTTTGTTTTGGGATGGCTCTTTCAAAGACTTTCTATGGCATTTTTAAAAAAAATTAAAACAGTATTATTTTAAGCCACTAAGTTTGCTTGTAATTTGTTATAGCAACAGTAAAAAACTAATACATGCTCTAGGTATTTAGGACTAAATTATATATTGCAGGTTTATGTTTGTTTTGGGATGGCTCTTTCAAAGACTTTCTATGGCATTTTTTAAAAAAATTAAAACAATGTTTGTTTTGGGATGGCTCTTTCAAAGACTTTCTATGGCATTTTTAAAAAAAATTAAAACAGTATACTATGAACTTCTGTGCATCAAAGGATTCTACCATCAGAGTGAGAAGGCAATCCATGGAATGGGAGAAAATATTTGCAAATCATATATCCCATAAGGGATTAATATCAGAATGTATAATGAACTCCTACAATTCAACAACAAAAAAACAAACAACATGATTTAAAAATGGGCAAGGAATTGAACAGACATTTCTCCAGAGAAAATATACAAATGGCCAATGAGCACATGAAAAGATGCTCAACATCACTAATTAGAGAAATGCAAATCAAAATCACTTCACACCCATTAGCATGGCTATTATCAAAAAACTAGTAAATAACAAGTGTTGGTGAAGATATGGAGGAATTGGAATCCTTGTGTATTGTTGGTGGGAATGTAAAATAGTGCAGCTGCTGTGGAAAATGGTATGATGGTTCCTTGAAAATTTAAATATAGAATTATCATATGATCCAGCAATTCCATTTCTGGTTATATACCTAAGAGAATTAAAAGCAGGGACACAAACAGATATTTGCACGCTTATGTTCATAGCAGCATTATTCACAATAGCCAAAAGTTGGAAACCACCCATATAGCCATCTACAGATGAATGTGGCATATCCATACAATGGACTGTTATTCAATGGCCTTAAAAAGTAATAAAATCAGATGCGTGTTACAACACAGATGAACCTTTTGAAGATATTATCATAGGTGAAATAAACCAGACACAAAAGGACAGATATTCTATGGTTCTTATTTCTGTGAGGTGCCTAGCATAGTCAAATTCATAGAGACTGAAAGTAGAATGGCGGTTGCCAGGGGCTGGAGGAAGGGGGATAAAAGTTATTGCTTAATGAGAAAGTTCAGTTTATGAAGATGAAAAAGTTCTGAATATGGATGAGAATGATGATGGTTTACAGCAACGTGAATGTACTTAATGCCACTGAACTGTACATTTAGAATGGTAAGTTTTATGTTATGTATTTCACTAAATAAAAAAATTCGATATACTTTGAGAAAAGGAATCAAAGTGAGATTGGCCCAGGCAAATTGAGAAATGGTACGGAAAGCATGGCAAGGGAGAAGGGGTCTTTGTAGAGCCGTGGTTCTCTCTAGTACTTCAACTAGGGAAGATTTTTATTCCCGAGAGGACATTAGGCAATATCCGGAGACATTTTTGGTTGTCCCAAATGGAGGTTGCTCCCAGCATCTAGTGGGTAGAGAATAAGGATGTTGCTAAACATCCCTGGTGCAGTACACAGGACAGTTCCCCACAAGAAAGAATTGTGCAGCCTAACACGTCAATAGTGCTCCCTATTGTATAAGTATTGGGTAATGTGGTTGGACAGAGTTGAAGGGAATGATGTGAAGAGTGTTTTAATGCTAATCCAAGAAGTTTAGAGTCCATGCAATGGGCTATATATTCTTTAAGGTGGGAGATGAGGAACTTAATGGTGATTGAGAAAGATTAGTCATGGGAAGATGGATTAGGCACAAGGAGAGATTAAAGGCAGGAGACCAGATAGGCAGTGGCCGTGGTAATCTACCATGGTGGGGAAAAATCTATAAAGCTCCATGTAGTTCCATGCAGCAGGCATTGTTCTAAGTGAGAGCTTTACATGTACTAACTTATGTGGTCCTCATAATGCCTATGTGTTATGTTGTTATTCTCATTTTACAGAAGAGGAGATGAGGAACAAAGTAAATGCTAAGGTCAGTTAGGGATGGAGCTGGGCTTAGAACCCAGGAAGACCATGCTACTTCTTTCTACAGGTTGAACTATTTGTTTTTTTTTTAATGCCTGGATATATCTCCTTTTTTTCTGTCAACTTGGTTGGAAAATTGGGCTTGTGATTAGGAAGGATAAGGGGATTATGTAGAGTTTACTACCTCCTTTCTACATTAGACTGAGTTTGAGGAAGATGAGACAGCTGAGAGGACAACAATTGGCTTTCTGAGTTTAGAAAATTGCTTGGAGGGAAGATTAGAATTAAGAGTGGGTGAATTAAAAATATAGGTTGGAGGAGGTGAATAATCAGGGAGAGATCACAATTTCTCACCCACCAGCTCTCAAATTCTGACTCTCCAAAAGCTTCAGCAGCCTGTAGGTGCCATTTCACTGACATGCCTCAAACTTGAAAAACACAGGATTGTCACTGCACCTCCTACTCTCCAGTAACACTCACTCATCCTGAACACTTCCCACTCAATGATCCTTTCCCATGAAAGGGAAGGAAGAGGGCCATGCCCTGCTGTGATGGTCTTGTGTGAGCTTGTTTAGGAAACAGAGAGGTCTGTGTTACTGAAGAAGGAGAAAGGAGAGAAGGGGCTCTTTGTTTTATTGAGAGAACATCACACTTGACTCCTCGCCTGCTCTTTGTAATCAGTATTGCTGTTTGCACTAGCTCTGAAGATCTGGAAAAGGCAGAAAATCTGCTGGCCCAATTAGTGTTTGTTCCTGAACAGGTCTAAGATCAGAAATCCAGCTCTTTGGGCCGGCCCAGTGGCGCACTGGAGAGTACGCTGCCTGGGAGCACGGTGGCGCTCCCGCCGAGGGTTCGGATCCCATGTGGAGACCGGTTCCTGCTCACTGGTTGAGCGCAGTGCGGGTGCAACACCGAGGGTTGCGATCCCATTGCCGGTCAGTAAAAAAGACAAAAAGGAAAAAAAAGAAATCCAGCTCTTTTAGTCCCGAGGGTTGTGATCCCGTTGCTGGTCAGTAAAAAAGACAAAAAGGAAAAAAAAAAAAAAAGAAATCCAGCTCTTTTAGTATTGGTTCTGTCACTAATAAATTCTGTGATCTTGGACAACATTACCATATTCATCATTATTGCACTGCCTGCTTTTCCATGCCACATCTTCTTTTGATATTCATAACAGGCTGCTGGAGTAGGCAAAGCAGATATTATTAGCTTTTCTTTTCTAATAGAAAAATTGAAGTTCTTAAAGGATAAGTGATCTACTCAGGATCACCCAGATAGCAGGTGACAAAGCTGGACCATGAATGTGGTTTGACTCACTTCAAATTCATTTGTTCTGATATCACTACTTTTCCAACTCTAGAATGCATAAAGAGCCCCATGGAGTTTATTAACACAGATTCCTGGGACCAACTCCCAGGTACAGCATGCGTATTACTGTGCAATAATACTATCTATTACTATAATATTTCTATTATTTAGATAGTATCTCTATACTAATTTAGTAGGCCTGGCGTAGGATCTGAGAATTTGTATGTCAAACAACCACTTAGGTGATATTAATGGTGCTGAACTGTGGGTCATTTTTAAAGTGTCACTTCTTTCTACTGTTGATGTACCTCTTCGTACCTCAGCTCCTCATCTGTTAAAGTGAGAGGATAATAACCAGCTCTCTTCATTCTCAGGATTGCTATTGGGACTGCGGTGAGTTAAAGATGGCTACAAGCACTTTGAAGCTCGTCCATTGAGAGGCATAGTTTATCTCCTTGCCTCTTGAATCTGGGCTGGCCTGGGAACTTGCTCTAACAAATAATATATGGTAGAAGTAACATGAGACTTGCAAGAAAGTCGTCAAGTGGCCCTCTTGGATCACTAAAACCACTAAGTGAAGAAACCCGGGCAAAGACATGCGGTGACAGAGGCCCAGCTGACAGCCCAGACACGTGAGTGAGGCCATCCAGGATTGTCCCATCAGCTAACTGATGCTGCATGAGTGAGCCCAGGGGAGACTAGGAGAAGAACTGTCCAGCCAACCCATAGGATTGTGAGAAATAATAAATTGTTGTGTTAAACCACTAAGTTTTGGAGTGGTTTGTTACGTAGCAATAGATAACTCATAAGGGGACAAAATGGATAATAATTATGAAAATATTTTGGAATTACAGTAATAAAGCTTTTTGTTAAAAGAAAATTCACATTTTATTTAGACTGAAATAAACTATACACAATTGATTTTCCTCAGCAAAAATAACAGCAGTATTTTCTGTATTATTTCTAGATAAACCACAAAACCCTTTAGGCTTTTCAGATTTTGCTTATAAATCAAGATGAGGCAGTAGATATAGTCATGGAAAAAGACAGAAGAAAACA
>NW_007735888.1:68033-68504 GCF_000696425.1 Galeopterus variegatus
AGATATAGTCATGGAAAAAGACAGAAGAAAACAGACAAGTCAGTTGTCAGTATCCATGGCCGCTGATTCTGTAGTGACCAAGAAGCACATGTTCAACATATGCCTGCTAAAAAGCATGTGGAGATGTAGGCTCAATGAAGGAGTGGAAACAGTAACCACGAGATGAGGAACAATGGCAGCCTCTGCCATTCAAACTTTAACTGTCACTTGTTCCTCTAAGTTTATTTGATAAAGACAAAATCTACACTGAAATCCTTATTTGGCGAGTTCACAAGCTTCTCTCTCTGTTAATTCCCTTAAGTGTCCATTACAGATTTTCAACAATATACTTAAAACTCCCACTAGTCAAAGGTCAATCGTGGGCTTCATTGTAACATTTTATCAAATGTATTCCTTCCTCCCACACCTCCTTAAAATTTATTTCTTCAAAGAATTTATAACTCAATACCTGACAAATGGGTCCATGGTGAT
>NW_007735888.1:68796-69427 GCF_000696425.1 Galeopterus variegatus
TTAAAATTTATTTCTTCAAAGAATTTATAACTCAATACCTGACAAATGGGTCCATGGTGATAATAAATGTTATGTCTAAAATGACTTAGCTAAAACAATTCCAGAGTACCACTAGCAGAGATCACACAGAAGTGAAACGTGGCACTTTCAATGCTATCTTCTGGAAGAACCGATAGGTTTTCAAAGCATGAGAGTTCAAACGGGCCATTTAAATAGGAAGATTATCAATGGCTAATGTACTCAATAGGAGGCCCACAGGCAAAGATATTCAGTGATTAAGTGGCCTACATACACCTTACAGATTTTCTTCCAAATATAAGAGAAAGCCTATTTTAAAAGTCTCTTAGGTATTTTCAATGGTTTCTGAATTATCTGTAGGAAGCTCTGACTTAGTTGTATAGAGTTTGATATGTGTCCACCATTAAATCCAGAACATGTTTTATATCAAAATTTATGTTAAGCAAAGCCAAGTTACTTGACCTTTGATCTGTCAAAGTGTTCCTCAAGTATGCTTTGAGACACTTTTGTCCATTTTCATAGTGCTCATTCTCAACCTTCATCACAGGAAGAATACATAGGACCTTCAGCAATGCATACACATTAGGGAAAAACTTGATGTCGGGCAGATGGA
>NW_007735888.1:70677-71934 GCF_000696425.1 Galeopterus variegatus
AAAAAAAAAACAAATCACATTAAGTTCTAAAAGCAGTTGATGTGATTGATGAAAAAAAAAAAACCAAACTTCCTCAATTGTTCCCAATGCAACAGTTACTCTCATAATAGGCACTGATTTTGCCAACCACATATTTAAGGCACAGGAAGAGCAGAGTGTGTAGATAGCTTGGGGATATTTCTCTAAAAGTCTAGAAGCAACAACTTTCATTTTGGAAGAAAGTCCACTGAACACAATGTAAGCCTGGCCACGACAACACTCCATGTTTAGGCCCGACTTATCAGTTATCGTAGTGTGAAATTTCACAGCCAAAATTTCTGCATCAGCTTCATAAGGCAGGAAGCCCACAAATTCCGGTCTCAGATTATGAGATTCATCTACACAGCTCCCCAGCACAGGTAGGTGCTCCTCCCCTGCTATGCCCACTACATCATCGGTGATAATTGAAAGGAAGTGTGAGTCTCTTACTTCCCTGAGAGTTTCTTCCCGAATACAGCTCTCACAGATGTCCAGCATCTGTTTCTGCTGTGTTTTCAAACAGGACAACTGCTGTTGTCTCAAAGCGCTTTCTCAGGACCTCTTCACCAGAATTTATCCGGCACCCCAGCAGTGCTTGAAAGTTATCAGGATAAAGAGACCTAGTGGGAGTTCATCAGCCTCATGTCCATCCAGAGGTATATTGTGTTTTCCCATAAGAATCAACATTTCAAATAGAGATTTCAAGCATTCTTTGTTTTCCTTCTCTTCAAGGGTTAGAGGTAAGGAATCTTCATCCTGTTCTCACCCCCTTCTGCATTGGGGCTCTGAGCATTGCTGTTGTTGGTTTCTTTACGTTTTTGTTCCTGTTCAGAAGTTTCATCAGTTTTTTTATGCTTCAGTGTCCTGGTTTCATCTTCACTCAATTCTTTTATTCGTTTTCTGCGTCGACTATGTGGATTGTTCAAATGACTGGTAGTATCAAATATTGCTGGTATTGCATTATCTCGAAGAACCGTCCTATCAGGACTAGTTCTACAGATCATAGAGGTCTCAAAGTGTTGGGCACAAAATCGAGAATGTTTAGTGACTTGATCAGGTGTTTTACCTTCTAAGTCTGCTCTCCTGCAATTTTCACCCACTTCTGGCATCTGGCCAGATCCCGCGGGAACCTGAAGATGGCCAGGTCAGACTGCGTGCTGTTCCGCGTGCAGCTCGGGGCAGTGCAGAATTTCGGCGTCGTCGCCCGCCCGCCCGCCGGGGCGGAGAAGGGGAGTCGGG
>NW_007735889.1:0-973 GCF_000696425.1 Galeopterus variegatus
ACCCAAATATGCTGAATCATGAAATCTTGTATATAAATTTATTAACTAAACTGGCAATCAGACCATAAGCTCATATTTTTTTTAGGTTACTTCCTCTTACATCATTCTGTTATAAATTACATGGGAAGTCAAATCTAACCAGTGGATTGCTCAGGGACCATGAAAGCAGAGTAAGAGTAGTTAGTAATAAATTTAATGCCATCTCCACAATAGGGATGGACATGTTACTTAGCCACTTCCCATCCTAACCTCTCTTTTGTCTTCCTTCAGCACTTCTTTCCCATGGGGCTGCGAACAAGTAGAATGAATGGGATTGACCCCAGCTCCCAGGGAGGGCCCTCCTTGCCTAAGTCAACTAACAGGCAGCATTTCTCTGGCCAAACTAATTGGATAAAGGGTTGGTGTGGGATCTAAAATAGCCCAATTAATAAAGCTCAAGGATTTTTACATTCTCACAGGGGAAATAAATGCTTTTTACCTCTATCCTACATTTCTGCCTCATTGCTGTTCATGATTGTCTTTGGCTGAATGTATGAGTAAATTTAACTAATATTGTTTAGATAAATTAGGTTTCTTCTTTCCCATTCATTAAGTAATAAGAAGAAAAGTAGTAAGTGATTGGCTGTCATTTGTGCAGAGGCTTTAAAATGCCAGATCTAAGGTCCTAGCAATTCTCCTGTCCTTTCCCTCATGAGTGCAAGATGACCTGTATAGTTCCAGAAATGATAACCACGCCCAGACGTGTGATAACCACGCCCAGACAGTAAGAAGGAGGAAGGTACAAGAAGGAAGAGCAACACTTAGGATACCAAAACTTTTTAGAAGTAATCAGCAGACTTACTTGTGTTTCATCGCCTATGTCACATGGCTACCCCTAGATGCTAGGAAGTTTGGGAAATGTAATATTTTAGCGGAGTCATTGCAAAAACAGATGTTCTTGTTAGGAAGAAAATTAAGATGAGTAATGGATAGC
>NW_007735889.1:5868-8132 GCF_000696425.1 Galeopterus variegatus
CTCGGGAGCGGGGCTCAGGCGATGCCGGCGGATTTTCTTCACTTAACGAGCAGAGTAAGAGACAACTGCATTGACGCCATGATGGAACCCCCCCCCCGGTCATCTTTAAAAAAAAAAAAAAAAAAAACATTTTCACTCTTCCTACCCACAATCAACTCTTCTACAATATGTAGATGACCTCTTGCTCTGTAGTCCCTCTTGGAAACAATCACAGGCTGACACCGCTTTCCTTCTTAATTTCCTGGCAGACAAAGGATATCGCATTTCACCTTCTAAAGCCCAAATACCCCACACTGAAGTCACTTATCTAGGATTTGAATTATCTCCTTCTTGAAAGGCCATCACCCTTAATAGGGTACAGCTTTTAGAGTCTCTACCCACTCCAAAAACTAAAACAGAAATTCTATCCTTCTTAGGCCTAGCGGGATACTTTAGAGCATGGATCCCAAATTACTCTTTATTTGCCAGCCCACTATATGCCCTTGCTAAAGGAGACCAAAATGAACCCCTATCATCTTCACTGGATAAGCCATTCCAAAAACTCCACCAGGCTCTAGTCGTGGCCCCTGCTTTACACCTGCCTGACCTCACCAAACCCTTCTCCCTTTACGTGCATGAGAGGGACGGGCAAGCCCTGGGTGTGTTAGGACAAACATATGGCCCCTCCTTCACCCCAGTAACATACTTGTCCAAACAACTAGATCCCACTGTCCAGGGCTGGACTCCCTGCCTTCGTGCCCTGACTGCTGGACATTTACTACAAAAAGAGGCTTATAAATTAACATTTGGTACACCCTTAACCATACTCTCACCTCACCATCTAAAAGACCTCCTCACCTACAAGGTTCTACACTCCCTTCCCCCATCTAGGCTTTTAGGCTTACTGTCTTCCTTCCTAGAAAATCCTGATATTACCTTTCTCCTGTGCTAACCTCTAAACCCTGCTACCCTTCTCCCTATTCCCTATCCGCCCAACACCCCAATCCATAACTGTTTAGAAGCCCTTCAAAATTTCATTCCTTGTCACTCCTCCATTTCCGAAGGCCCTCTACCCAAGGCCGATTACACATGGTTCATGGATGGATCTTCATTCAGAATTGGGTATGAACATTATGCAGGCTATGCTGTGGTTTCTTTGGACTCAATTGTAGAAGCCCCGCCATTACCATCCAGTACCACTAACCAACAAGTTGAACTCATTGCAGCCACTTGGGCCTGTATACTGGCAGAAGGTAAATCCCTTAACCTATGCACAGATTCCAAATATGTTTTATACATACTCATATCCCATGCAGCAATTTGGAAAGAAAGGGGGTTACTCAATACAAAAGGCAATGCCATAACTAATTCTGCCTTAATAGACAAGCTCCTTGAAGCCTGTCAGCTACGCGCATGGTTAGGGGTCTCCCATTGCAAAGCACATCAAAAAGACAACTCTCAGGCCGGCCCGGTGGCACACTGCTACAGTGCGCCGCTTGGGAAGCGTGGCAGCGCTCCCGCCGAGGGTTCGGATCCCACATACAGACCAGTTCCCGCTCACTGGCTGAGCGAGGTGCAGGGGCAACACCGAGGGTTGCGATCCCGTTGCCGGTCCCAGTCCGGTACAGGCGCGACACTGAGGGTTGCGATCAGTTGCCGGTCACGAGAAAAGACAAAAAGGAAAAAAAAAAAAAGACAACTCTCCCATAACTCAAGGCAATTGCAAGGCAGACGATGCAGCACGAGTGGCCGCCACCACAAATTCTGACACCCCAAATGCTTCACTCCTTCCTCTTCTACCAGACACCATAGGCAACCCCACTCCAACACCAGATGATAAATCTTCTCTTTTCCATCTTCTCCATGATCTATTCCATTCAAATCCCCGAAGTTTAACACTCTTCCTCCAAACTTTCTTTCCTTTAACTTCAGCAGACAAAGCTCTTCTACAAAAAATCTCTCACAACTGCTCCATCTGCCAATGTACCAACCCTAACATTCCCTTAAAAGCCAAACCATATCCCCACACCAAGCTAGGGGTAGTATCCCTGCAGCAGACTGGCAGATCGATTTCACCCACATGCCTCCTGTTAAACGTCGCTTACCTTAGGCAACTTCACAGAATTGTCTGGGGGGGTGGATAGAGGCCTTCCCCACTGCTAACAAAAAGGCCACCACTGTGGCTTCCATACTCCTCTCCCAAATTATCCCAAGATTCGGAATACCCTCTTCCATACAAACGGACAACAGCCCAGAGTTCACCGCTCAAATAATACAAAATTTAT
>NW_007735889.1:9307-25430 GCF_000696425.1 Galeopterus variegatus
CTACACCCCTCAGCCTTCCTGATGTTCCTCTATGGGACCCCGATAACACCCCCAACCACACCTTAGTGTCCTATCACTGTTTTCTGGGATCATCCACCCTTTCACCCCATTCTTCATTCCATTGCACTAAAAACTCCACCATCACGATCCACACAACGTCCCCACCAGGCACCTTTTTTGGTGTAACGGAACCCTTTCCACTTTTATCTTTCCTAATACCTCCGTCCCCTGCTACCTAGTCACTGTCATTCCCCAACTTTCTATTCCTGCGCAGAGCTTTTCCACCTTTCCCATCCGCCCCCAAGACAGTGTCGAGCCACTTTTTTCCCAGTCCTAGTGGGAATGTCCTTAACAACATCAATTGTTGCAACCGGCCTGTCGGGCGGGGCCTTGGGACATACTCTATGGGCGGTAAAAGACGTTAATAACAAACTACAAAAGGCCCTCACCTCCACAGCTGACTCTCTATCTGCCTTACAAAGACAAATCACCTCCCTATCTAAAGTCAACTTACAAAACTGCTGCGCATTAGATCTCCTCATGGCGGAAAAGGGCGGTACCTGCATTTTCCTCCAGGAAGAATGTTGCTATTATATCAATGAGTCTGGAGTGGTAGAAACCAATGTTGTCAAACTCACTAACTTAGCCTCAGACCTTCTAACTATTAACCACCCCAACCCTTTCTCCTCTATTTTCCAAAACTCCCTTCTCACCTGGGTATGGCCAATATTAGGACCCCTCGCTGTTATATTTATAGCCTGTCTTTTCCTGCCCTGCATTATAAAATTCATTCAAACTCAACTCGGAAGAATTTCTAACCAAACTTTTAACCAGCATTTACTTAGAAATTACCAGCTCCTGGCCATCGAGGATCCTACCCGCTCTCCATCGGATCGGCTAATCCACTGTTAAATGGATCTACATCAGCAATGGTCCCTGTCCCTGGAGGTTTTGGCCGCAGACGCCTGGATGCTCTCCCTTACGGCTTCCTACACACACTGGACTCAACAAATAGCCGACCTGTGGCTTCAGGGAACATTTCTAGAGTTCTCCACCCTTGAAATTACTGTATATTCTACTCTTCTTTGGGGCCTAATAGAAGTCTCCTATCTCCTCCCAATTCCTCTTCCCCACTATGCCCCCCTCCAGCAGGAAGCAGCTCGATGATTTCAATGACCCAACCCCCACAAAAGA
Source organism: Galeopterus variegatus (assembly GCF_000696425.1). NCBI lineage: Eukaryota > Metazoa > Chordata > Mammalia > Dermoptera > Cynocephalidae > Galeopterus > Galeopterus variegatus. The sequence goes on from NW_007735889.1 coordinate 10,502, forward strand.
GGAAAAAGGGAGGAATGTAGGGGTTCCATAGGCACCCGATTTCCCTTTCATGGACGCCCAAACAGGGACATTCCCTGGCAATATGGCGCCCTTCTGGATTCTTCTCCGCAGTAAACAAGCCCGCCAGCACCAAACCTCAACCAGTCACAGGTCAAGGCTCACCTCCCGCCCAGCCCCATCCAATCAGCTACCGCCCCGTCCACCCCCTATCCAAACCCGGAACGCAGCTCCCTATAAATATACGCGCAGTCCTTGAATAAAGCAGAACTTCTCTGGTGAACTGTCAGCCCGGGTCTTGCGTGCCTCCTTCATCCATGCGCCCATTCAGGTTAAGTACAGAGAAGAGCAATCACAGAGCTCTTCCGGGATGCTGGGGCTCCCCTCAAGAATCTATTTCTCAAGGTATTGGTGAAAGGTATGTCATCCAGAGCTTTCCAGTGTGGGTGAGTAGGTTTTACATGATTAATCCAGTCTAGCATTCCAATCTCCCTAAGCCTTTGAATCCCCTCTTGTACAGTTAACCAACGGGGGTTGGCACCACTAACTCACTCACAGAGGGTCATCTTTTTGATCCATTTTTAGCCAGCCAAACAAACAATCTGTTAGCATTTTTCCTAACTCCCTGAGCTCCAACATTAAATGTAGAATCTCTGCTTAGTGGGCCCATATCAATGAATTCGACCTGGTCCAACTTTATGTTCCTTTTCCTATTACCCCACATCCTTGATATCTCTCCCCATGCATGTTCTCCAGATTTCTGGTTGTACGTATTAGAAAATTCATGTAATTATTTTGGAATGTAGCTCACCTCCTCATTTGTCACACTTTGTACCTCAACTTTAGGGGACCGCTGGGACTTGAGTTTAGAATCAAAGAGGGGTGGTGAGGGTGGGTCCTGAGGAGAACCAGCATTGTCTGGCTTGGTAACTGCCTCAGGGGAAGGTGTTACTGTTTTCTTAGGCGGTGTGGAGTTAATCCCTGCAGGCAGAGGTGGAAAAGCCGCTATCTCTGGGAATGGAGGGAAGTTCCAGTAAACAAGACTCATCAGCATGTAAGGACTCAATGTCCCCAGCCTCTTCAGAGTCTTTCCGCACTTCCCCATTCCAACTTGCAGGATCACATTCTTTGGCAAACAATGTCCTCACTTCAATACAACCACACACAACCACAGCCACACACTACACATAAAATCAATTCTGATTGGGAGCTGCCTAAAGAGCAGGCTATCTCCTGATGATACCAGGAAGAGTATGGACTAAATATTGACTGTACCTTAGGAAAAGAATAGTGGTTTAGGATACTTACAGGTTAATTTACATTTAATTAATTAATTTGTTTTAGTTTTTGAATTGAAAAAATTGATCGTACCTATTTATGGGGTATGTAGTTGAATATCAGTATTTTTATGTGATGATGAAATCAATATTATTACCATGTTCATTACAAATCGTAACTATTCTCTGTGCCCCTTATTCAGTTACTCCCTAGCCCCCTTCCCCTCCCCCTTTCCCACCTCTAGTAATGATAGATCTGTTCTCTCCTGAAAGTTCAACGTTTTATTATGGTCTTTCTTTCTTTCTTAGCTCCTACTTATGAGTGAGGATGTGCAGTATTTCTCCTTCTGTGCCTGGCTTATTTTACTTAATTTTCTCCCGGCTCATATGTATTGCTGCAAATGGCAGAATTTCATTCTTTTTTATGGCTGAGTAGTGTTCTATTGTTTACATATACCACATTTTCCACATCCAGTCATCCATTGATGGACATTTAAGTTGGATCCACATCTTAGTTATTGTAAATAGAGCTCTGATGAACACAGGAATGCAGGTATCCCTTTGACATGATGATTTTCGTTCCTTTGGGTGGTATCCAGCATGGGATCATTGGATCCTATGGCAGTTCTATCTGTAGTGGTTTGAAATACCTCCATACTATTTTCCATAATGGCTGTGTTAATTTCTAGTCCCACTAGCAGTGTAGAAAAGTTCCCTTTTCTCCACATCCTCGTCAGCATGTGTTATTCTCTTTTTGGTAATAGTCTAGCTGGGGTGAGATGATATCTCACTGTGGTTTTGATTTGCATTTTCCTGATGTTTAGCAATTTAACTTACATTTTAAAGGAAATAAAATTAGTACATCCAAGAGATATCTGCACTCCCATGTTCACTGTAGCATTATTCACAATACTCAAGATATAGAATCAACCTAAGCATTTATCAACAGAACAATATATAAAGAAAGACATGGTGGGCTTCAAAGAACCTACAGATTGGTGATCCAGGAGCTCCAGTCCTGAGGACGCCTCCAAGGGCTGCTTGTGTTCTCAGGGGAGTGGGCTTCCAGGCCCAGGGGCACTGGGAACACCAAGGCTGAGGGGCTGCAGGATGGCCTGGAACTGGGAGCTGGTCTCTAACCCCTACTGTCCTGGAAAGGTACCGAGAGGGAGAGGGTCTGTACATAGTTGGTGTGGGGTGTTTCTGGTCCAGCAGGTCCACTTTCCACTGTCTGTCTCTTCTTCAAGCTTGGGCTGTTGTGACAGTGACATTGGGGACAGGGAAGCAGGGAGATCACCTGCCCAGAGGCCTTGTCATGCCCAGGGCATCATTCAAGCAGGCTTTCCTCTGAACCTGCTCCTCTCTCTGTCTCTTAGCCAGTTCCCACAGTCTGGCTTTACTCTTTGGGTCAGGAGACCAAAGCTGACTTCCTGGGTTTCTCACAGTCCCATAGTCCCACAGTCTGTCCCACAGTCTGTCCCACAGTCCTCAGGCCAAGAAGGGCTGGGGGGAGATGGCCCAATGCTGCACTGCCACCCTTCCAAGGGCAGAGTGGGAAAGTGTGGAAAGTGGGTAAGCTTTTTTTTCCCCTAAAGTGGGAAAGCTGTGACCAAGGATCTGCCACATGTGCCCGAGCCCTCTCACCAGCTGGCCTTTGGGGGTAACCACCCAGGCAGACCAGGCTCATACAGGAAGAGGTGGGGACACAGAACTTCCCCTGTCTAGTTCTCCTTTCTGATACTCCGGGATTTGTTAGCGGGCTGCCCCAGCCCATGGCCCATCACGGGGACATTTATCAAAGGCTCATATGCCATGGCTTCCACCACCCCACATGTACAAGTATGATCACGCTTCCAGGGGCTGGAACACATCCAAAGCTGCTGCCTATGAACCAGGCCAGGGGCTGTGGGGGTTCTGGGTGGCCAGGAAAGGGGATTCAGGATTTTAAATTCTCAACTTGGGTTGGAAGAAACAGCTTTCTGTGGCCTCCCTACTGCTCAGATACTAGCCTCTCCTCACAAAGTCTGGTCAGCCCTGTCCCCAACAGCCCCGCAGGTGGCCTTTGGCCCCACTAGAAGCCATGTTGCATATCTGTTAGAAGTTCATGCTCTGTTCTCCATACCCAAGGTGACAGGCACCCTGGGCTCTCCATAGAGTAACTGCATGTGCCCAGGGCTGCAGACTGACTCTGAAGCAGGGCAGTGGGTTCTGAGGGCTACCAGGTGAGGGGCTGACAGGGACAGCAGCTTCATGGTGCAGAGCCCACCAGGGGCCTCATCCCTGCTGCAGGTTTCACTTGGCTACCGCAGCTGTCCCACATGGAGTGAGGGGTGGGTCCCCAGGGGCATAGGATTGAGGAACCTCCTGTAGCCCCTGGAGAGCATCAGACGAAGGTGCTACCCAGAAGGGGGAGGCTTTCCTCTTTGCTTGTCTGGTACAAGCCCAGCCCCTCAGGCTTTCTACACTGGCCACTTCAACTTGGGGTCCAAGGGCAGGGTGGTCAGCTGGCCTGGAGGGGCACCATTCCCACCCAGCCCAGGGCTACCTCCCAGGGTGGGACATCACACTGAGAAGTCAGCACCAAGGTGACTCATGAGTGTGGCTCTTTCAAAGGTAGGTCAAGGTCAGCATGGGAGGACTCTGCTCTGACGCTCATTATGTGGTGTGGGTGAACTTCTAGCTCATGTCAGGGGAACCCTGGAGTCTTGCACAAGCCATGTGGGGTGCCACAGCCTTGCCTTGGGCTTCCTGTGTGTGTGGGACCAAGCACAGGAGCTGTTTTGTACACAATGGAAAATGTTTTAACTTATGTCCTGCCCCCAGCTCACACGGAAGCACAGGTCTCCTCATGGTCTCTTTGCTGCATTTGGAAAGTAGTCCCGTCCAGGGCCAGTGCCAGGCCGAGGTGCCCAGAGACAGCAGAAGGTTGGAAAGGCCTCCACCCTGTGAGTGTCCAGCTTGGCACTTCCCACTCAAGCCGCCTGCTTTGGGGTGAAGGTCCCTCATGCGTGCAGCAGCTCGTAGGACACCAGGGTCCAAAGCTCCAGGACCGGGTGGCCCCACCCAACTCTGGGACTCTTCCCACCAAGAGACTGAGAGGACAAAAGCCAACACACAGTGAGCTTACAGGTTGGTCACTGGACACTCCCCACAGACCAGCAAACGTCCCCTCCTGGGCACGAGTCTGTGAACTCTTTGGCAACTGGATCTTTTTAACTTGAACCAGGAGTGTTTAAAGCTTTATTTACTTATAGCTTCTTATTTAAAAAGTATTGAGAAGAAACCTTTCCATCATTCATACAAAATAAAAAATGAGTTGGTGATGGAAAAGCAAGTCATAATCATCTAATTGTTTTTGTCTAGGTGACAATGAATGTTAGCCAATAAAATAAACCCTGAAAAGGAAAAATGAGAGAGAGAGAGAGAGAGAGAGAGAGAGAGAGAGAGAGAGAGAGAGAGAGAGAATGTGGTATATACAAGGGCATGTCAAAAAGTTCACGGAAAAATGAAATTAAAAGATAAGATAATACAAATCTTTCCATGAACTTTTTGAAGCCCAACTGAACACACAATGGGATACTATTCAGCCTTGAGAAAGAGAAAAGAAGAAAATCCTGTAATTTCCAACAACATGGATGAACCTAGAGGACATCATGTTAAGTGAAATGTGCCAGGCACAGAAAGACAAATACTGCATGATCTTACTTATATGTGGAGTGTATTTAATTTGAACTCATAGAAGTAGAGAGTAGAATAGTGGTCGCCAGAGGCAGAGGGAGGGGAGGAAACATTGAGGAGATGTTGGTCAAAGGAAATAAAATTGTAGTTAAATAGGAGGAGTAAGTTTAAGAGATCTATTGTGCAATATTGTTAATAACTTAGTAGTGTATTCTTGAAATTGCTGACAGTAGATTTTGTGTGTTCTCACCACAAAAGAAATGTATGTGACATAATGCATATGTTAATTAGCTTGATTTAGCCATTCCATAATGTATACATAGTTCAAAACATGTTGCTATATGATAAATATATATTACATTTTCATCAATTTAAAAGTAATTAATTCATTAGGGAAAGGTTAAAATAACTAGAAAATTTTAGTATGACACTGGGAGAAAATAAAATATTTTAAAGATGCCAAGTCTGGGGCCGGCCCGGTGGCGCACTGGATAAGTGCGCCGCTTGGGAAGCGCGGCGGCGCTCCCACCCGAGGGTTCGGATCCCACATACAGACCGGTCCCCGCTCACTGGCTGAGCGAGGCGCGGGAGCAACACCGAGGGTTGCAATCCCATTGCCGGTCCCTCAAAACATGTTGCTATATGATAAATATATATTACATTTTCATCAATTTAAAAGTAATTAATTCATTAGGGAAAGGTTAAAATAACTAGAAAATTTTAGTATGACACTGGGAGAAAATAAAATATTTTAAAGATGCCAAGTCTGGGGCCGGCCCGGTGGCGCACTGGATAAGTGCGCCGCTTGGGAAGCGCGGCGGCGCTCCCACCCGAGGGTTCAGATCCCACATACAGACCGGTCCCCGCTCACTGGCTGAGCGAGGCGCGGGAGCAACACCGAGAGTTGCAATCCCGTTGCCGGTCCCCGGTCCGGTACGGGGGCAACACTGAGGGTTGCGATCCGTTGCCAGACATGGAAAAAGACAAAAGACAAAAAAAAAAAAAAAAGATGCCAAGTCTTTGTAAAGTAGGTGTCATTTTCTTACACTTGCAAATATTCATATAATTTTTTTGAACCCAGCAAATTACGTTACCAAATTAAGAAAAAAAATGACTAGCGAACAAATATGTAAAAATTAGAACTAATAAAGGTAATATTTGCACTTCATATTTCTATAATTCTATCAGCAATACTCAGGTAGGAATTCCTGAAATTTACATGCTACTGGGAAAATTTCCACCTAATGCTTTTCCCTGTGTACACACAGCCACTCTGCCACCATCTTCCTTGGAACTCTGGGAACTACCAGAAGTAAGCTCATCTCACCCTTTCTTATGCTCATGTCAATTACCATGAGAGTCAATTTACCACAAGAAGCCCAGGATCCCTGGTCAGCCCTTTATTCCAATATTCTACTATCCACATGACTCCATATTGCCCATCCTCCACACCTGTCAAGCTTCTGAAAACTTTTCACTTTTTTCCCTCCTCGGAAGTCAATTCCTAACATCCTCAACCACTTCTGTTAACTTGTACTTCTTGCAGCAATTGAAATTGGCTTTCACCCATTGATACAGTACTTTTGTTTGTTTTCCCCATTCAACCTCCCTACTGGGCCCGTGGAGCACATGGGTTCTCCTTCCTGTGCACACTCACTCTTCATATAAACAAACAGAAATGCATTTAGACCAACTATACCAAATATTACCCATACAGTGGACTGATCAGTTTCAGGCTCCCTGTCATGCTCCCCAGTACTCCTTCTGTAATAACTGTCTGTGTGCATGTCAGTACGTGTGTGTGTGTGTGTGTGTGTGAGTGAGTGTGTGTGTGTGTGTATGTTTGTTTCCAATATCTACTTATGTGATCCTTCCACCACGTTGGTTCCTCATTTCCTTCACCTCCTCTCCTTTCATAACCGTGTCTTCCATTCAGCTCACCTGTCCATGCCCATGGTTACAGTTTTCAACATTTCATTATTAATAATGTATCCCATCATCATCCAGAGTCAAACACTTTACTCTCACTTTCATCATCTGCAAACTTTCTCTGGTGGCCCACCTCCATCAATTATTCAATTCCAGCAGAATTTCCCATCAATTTTTTTTCATGTTCTTATCTCCATACTATCCTAATTTCCCTAAACTCCCAAGTTTAAAATCCACAGAGCATCATTGTATTCATGGCCATCCCTGACATTTTCTTTTTTTTCATGCAACATAAACTGTTTTGCTCCATTATTCCTTTACCATGCACTCCTGAGTAAGCCAGAGCTCTTTTAAAAGTAACTCTCTGCAGGGACTGCTCTCCATTTCCATTCATGATCAATAACTTCAGGTAGGCACTAGATGTCATTGGCAATCAGATGATCTTTCCTTAGTATTTCCACTCGCTCACTATACTGCATGACTATTTAATAATTCTAGCCTTCCTACACACCTCCCCTACTCTTAGTTTTGGCTGGCAATCGTGTTCCCTACTTCATGAAGAATCTGAAGTTGTTTAAAGAGAACTTTGAGAGGACACTAGCCACCTGCTCTGAGCCCACATATTCAACCTTCTATTCTGGATAAATTTTTGTTGTTTTCAGATAAGATACACATCTCTACTTATGCATAGATGCATCCTCTTTTGTTCCAGAAAAGCCCCCTTTTCTCCAGCTCTTAAATTCATCTCTCTTACTGACTCATTCATATCAGCATTCAAATTGTTGCTATTATTTCTATCTTAAAATGATTCTTTTTTTCTATACTCCCCTTTTAAGCTACCACCCCATTTCTCTAATTTTTGTTACACAAAAACTCCCCCTAAGAATTAGGTGTATTTTTTCCCTTCCTGTATTTTCTTTAACCCATTATACTTATGATTTTGTCCCCTCCAATTTCCCAAAACTGGGAAGATCATAATCAACATTTTCTTTTTTTTTTTTTTTTTTCATGTCTGGCAATGGATCGCAACCCTCAGTGTCGCCCCCGTACCGGACCGGGACCAGCAACGGGATCGCAACCCTCGGTGCCGCGCCCGCACCTCGCTCAGCCAGTGAGCGGGAACCGGTCTGTATGTTGGATCCGAACCCTCGGCGTGAGCGCCACCACGCTCCCAAGCGGTGCACTGTAGCAGTGCGCCACCGGGCCGGCCCATAATCAACATTTTCTAATCCCTTGATAAATCCAATGATTCTTTTCTAGTCATCATCGTAGTTGTAGGTTCTATTTTCTTAGACAGTTAGAAGGAGTGAGTTTGTCCAAGTGTCGTTAGGAAGATCATTTTAATCATTTTTACCAAGATGTTACATTTCCTGCATTTATCAACTCATTTATATATATTTGAGTAATATGTAAATAATTTACGGGTGATTTCAGTTTTTCAATCAGTAAAAAACCAAATTATACTTTGACTTATTTATGTGAAATGAATTCATTCTTTGCTTTTCTGGAGAATATTTTATTTGCTACACATTAAAGCCGTCTGATATAAAAATTTCACAAGAAGCCCATGCTGTTTGAACTTAGCAAATCATTCACTCTAAAATTATGCAAGCTTAAGACTTCTTTTGAAACCTTAAAAAGATTACTGTTTTAAAGTTTTCTCATTTTTTTCCAGGATTACCAATGACATAGAATTTTCTTTTGTAATGTTTAATTTATTTTTGAAATTTTATTTTTTTTCTTTTTATTTATTTTTATCGACAAATAATAATTGTGTATCTTTATGAAATACAACATGATGTTTTGTTCTATGCATACATTGTAGAAGGATGTAATCAAGTTAATTAATATATTCATCACCTCACCAACTTATTTATTTATGATGAGAATGTTAAGATACATTGTCATCAATTTTAAAATATACAGTACAGCTCCTTTGCCAATTTTTTTAATTGGGCCATTTGTTTTTTACTGTATAATTGCTTGAGTTCTATGTATATACTGGATATTAATCCCTTGTCGGATGCATAGTTAGCAAAAATTTTCTCCCACTCTATAGGTTGTCTTTTCATTCTGTTGATTGCTTCCTTTGCTGTGCAGAAACTTTTTAGTTTGATATAGTCCCATTTGTTTATTTTTTCCTTTTGCTGCTTGTGCTTTTGGGCTCATGTTCATAAAGCCTGTGCCCAGATCTAATTGCTGAAGTGTTTCACCTATATTATCCCTTAGTAATTTTACAGTTACAGGTCTTATACTTAAGTCTTTAATCCATTTTGAGTTGATTTTAGTGTATGGTGAGAGATGCATGTCTAGTTTCATTCTTCCGCATATGGAAAGGAAGACATACAAATGGCCAAACATACATGAAAAAATGCTCAAAATCACTAGTCATCAGGGAAATGCAAAATAAAACTACATAGAGATACCACCTCACCCTAGTTAGACTGACTATAATCGAAAATACAGTGAATAACAAATGCTGGCGAGGGTGTGGAGAGAAGGGAACACTCCAACACCATTGGTGGGACTGTAAATTAATACAGCCACTATAGAAAACAGTATAGAGCTTCCTCAAACAACTACAGATAGATCTTCCATATGATTCAGCAATCCCTCTTTTGGGTATATACCAAGAGGAATGGAAATCATCATGTCGAAGGGATACCTGCACTCCCATGTTCATCACAGCTCTGTTTACAATAGCCAAGATATGGAACCAACCTAAATGTCCATTGATGGATGATTGGATAAGGAAACTGTGGTATATATCACCATGGGATACTACTCTGCCATAAAAAAGAATGAAATACACCCATTTGCAACAACATGGATGAACCTAGAGAAACTTATGTGGAGTGAAATAAGCAAAGCACAGAGGGATAAATACCTCATGTACTCACTCATATGTAGGAGCTAAGAGAGGAAGGAAGGAAGGAAAGAAAGGCCATAGTAGTGTGGTGGTCTTATAGAGGGAGGGAACATTCCTAGGGCTACAAAGTGGAGGGGCGAGAGGGGGAGGGGAAGAAGGAGGGAGGTTGGGGGATAATTGGGTCGGGACATGGGGTACAAAAGTTATTTCTGGTAATGGTTATGCCCCCAGTATATATTTGGCCCTCACATCATGGGCACAATGGGTGACAATTAACTTTGTATCTCATGAATATTCATAATAAAAATAAAATAAAATAAAATAAAATAAAATAAAATAAAATAAAATAAAATAAAATAAAATAAAATAAAATAAAATAAAATAAAATAAAATAAAATAAAATAAAATAAAATAAAATAAAATAAAATAAAATAAAATAAAATAAAATAAAATAAAATAAAATAAAATAAAATAAAATAAAATAAAATAAAATAAAATAAAATAAAATAAAATAAAATAAAATAAAATAAAATAAAATAAAATAAAATAAAATAAAATAAAATAAAATAAAATAAAATAAAATAAAATAAAATAAAATAAAATAAAATAAAATAAAATAAAATAAAATAAAATAAAATAAAATAAAATAAAATAAAATAAAATAAAATAAAATAAAATAAAATAAAATAAAATAAAATAAAATAAAATAAAATAAAATAAAATAAAATAAAATAAACCATACATTATTAGGTGTGGTCACCATGCAGTGCAATAGATCACACTGTAGTACATTATGCTAAGTGAAATAAGCCAGGCACAGACGGACAAATACTGCATGATCTCACTTACATGTGGAATCTAAAAAAGTTGATCTCATAGAAACAGTAGAAAGGTGGTTACTAGAATCAGGGGATGGGGGGAAGGTGGAAGGATGAAAAAGAAGTAGATGTTGATCAATGGGTACTAAGATTTTTTTAAAAATTAGTTTTAATTGATAAATAATAGTTGTGTGTATATATATATATGGAGTCCAATGTGATGTTTTGATCTACGCATGCATTGTGAAAAGACTAAAGCTAATTAACGTAACCATCACATCACCAACTCATCTTTTATTGTGGTGAGGAAGTTATAAACCTACTTTTACTGTAATTTTGAAATATACATATATTGTTAGTGACTGTGGTCATTGTGTAGTGCAACAGAGCACCATAACTTATTCCTCCAGTCTAACCGAGACTTTCTCCTCTTTGATCAACATCTCCTTCACCATTCCTCTCACTTCTCCCCCATGTTCCCAGCCTCTGGTAGCCACTTTTTATTCTCTCTTCCTATGAGATCAATTCTTTAGATTCCACAAATAGTGAGATCATACAGTATTTTTCTTTCTGTGCCTCATTTATTTCTCTTAACATAATGACCTCCAGTTTCACCCATGTTGTTGAAAATGACAAGATTTCTTTTTTAAGGCTGTATAGTATTCCATTTTATGCACCACATTTTCTTTATCCATTCATTTGTTAATAGACACTTACGTTGCTTCCATATCTTGGTTATTGTGAATAATGCTGAAATGAACATGGGAGTGCAGATATCCCTTCAACATACCAATTTCAACTCCTTTGGCTATATACCTAGAAGCATGATTTCAAGATAACATGGTAATTCTATTTTTAGTTTTTTGAAGAAACTCCAAAATATTTTCCAAAATGGCTGTACTAATTCATGTTGCCATCAATACTGTACAGGGTTCGCTTTTCCCCATATCCTTAACAACACCTGTTATCATTCATCTTTTTGATAATAGCCCCTCTACTGGGTGTGAGGAGATATATTACCATGCTTTTAATTTACATTTTCCTGGTGATTAGAGATATTGAGCATTTTTTATATATCTACTGACCATTGGTATCTCTTTTTTTGAGAAATGTCTATTCAGATACTTTGCCCATTTTTTAATTAGGTTATTAGTTTTCTTGCAATTGAATTGTTTGTGTTCCTTATGTATTTTGGATATTGGTCCCTTATCACATGTATGATTTACAAATATCTTCTCCCAGTCAGTGGTTTGTCACTTCACTCTGTTAATCTTATTTCTAATTTGCTGTGCAGAAGCTTTTTTAATTTGATGCAATACAAGAAATTATTGCCCAGACCAATGTTGCGGAACTTTTCCCCTTTGTTTTCTTCTATCAGGTTTACAGTTTTGGGTCATACACATAACTCTCATCCATTTTGAGTTGATTTTTGTAATGCTTTTATAGTGGTTACAACAATTAAGAATATTTAACACTGATAGTACACATCTATACTTTCATAGGCAATTTTTTTTCAGACAATTAAATGATAATTATTACATTTGGTAAGCATGCCTTGATGAGTAATTTTAGAGTATTTCCTCTAACACATTCAAATGCCAGCTTTTGGCCAGTCATACAACTGGAGACTGACCAGTGGTTCTCAGCTTTGAATATGAATATGAATCACTTAGGGATCTTTATAAAACTCAGATTCAGATTCTGGAGATAAGGGTGGGATCTGACATTCTTAATCTTTAATAACCTTCCAAGAGGGATGATCCTGGTCTTTATGCTACACTTTCAGTAACATGGTCCTAGATAATCTTTTCTTAGGTGCTTTGGTCTTCTTTGGCTTTTACAAATATATTACATTCATATCATTAATTTTATGAAACCAGCGGAGAAACACATTGGTACTAAACTGGTCCATTACTTTTTATATTTCATTCCTGTATTTGTGGTTCTGTCTTCTCTCTCTCATTCTCATTCTCTCTCTCTCTCTCTCTCTCTCTCTCTCTGTCTCTCTCTCTCTGTCTCTCTCTCTCTCACACACACACACACACACACACACACACATTTACCACAGATAGTTGGCTTTTTTCCTAAAATTATTTTAACCCTATTTTTATGTTTTATTTTTCAGCCCATAAAGTAAAAATTAACTTTTGAAATAATGATAAACATTAGGACTTTATAAATGTTTACAGGCTATATCATAGTAACTTGAAACACTTTAAATTGCATGCTCCTAGTGGACTTGAAACTTGTAAGATGATTTATATTATTATATAGCAAACTAAATGGTGTACGTAGGTATGTAGTTTGAAATAATATTTTGTTTTGTTAAAGAACTATCTTAAAATAATTCCTTTAATTTAAAAAACATAATCATCATACTATTCAGCAAACAGAAAAGTATAAATTATAATTAAATTTTATATCAAGATGTGACTTAACCCTTTATTTGATTAATGGAGGAAATGATATCAAGGAGTTTATCATTGATCAAATGTTCTTCCTATGTTATGTACCCTGTGAGGTACTAATGTGGTCTACTTGCCATACAAATATCTAATTTTGTAATAGTTTCTTTTAACTTAGCAAATGTATAATACATGATCTAACCAGTTACTTCATAAAGAGTAGGCAATTAATGTGTTTATCTCCATTTATTGTAAAAAAACCACAATATTCAATAATTTATATATTCTCATATCAAAATTTGTATTTATTGGCTATTCATTAAATCAACAAACATGAATATAAACTCTAAAATATAACATTTCAAACTATTATGTCATGTTAATTTCTAACATAAAATTTCCTACCAATATTATATACTTTTCTGCCAACTAATTATCCTCTATGAGGCACATTTTATATTTTAAAATAACAGCATGTCAGTATTTGACCTTTCCTAGAAACCATTAAAACTACCTAACAACGCTTCTGGATACCACTTCCTTGATGGTTCTTGGAAAAAAGAGTCTTCCTTCTTTTCATTTAAAATTTATTTGTCTCCTTGGTCACAACCTATAAAGTTTCTTGGAATGAAAACCACAAAATGTCATCCGTAATTGATTGTTAAACATTCTTGCATTCATTTAATAGTTCCAAATATGCATATCACCTATATTCCATACTTCCTAATATAATTGTTGTGATTATTGTGAATAAAGAACAGTGATAGTATACTCAATTACTGCAGGTGCTTCAAAAGTCGACACCTGGGCGATTTGTAACTCCCAGTTAAAAATACTAGACAATCCACAAACATGTGAAAATAATAAGGGAATAAATCTGTCAGTAAGCAATTAAAGTGTCACATGGTGACAAAAACAATCACAATGAAGGATTCAGCAGAAAGTGTATTTAGATATAAATAAAAAAAGAATCAACGTATTTTGCTTATTACATAATTGGCCATATAAGAACAATCCTTTAACTTTTATTATCTCATTTTTAGGAATGTAAATACTTCTCCAAAAAATCAGAAGTTGAGAAACAACTCAAAATAACTTAAAAAATTAGAATATATTTTAATATAAATGCCATGGATGAGAAAATCAAATTTCCTTAGATTATATATACATTATTGTTCCAAGAATTGAAACTTGTTTGGGGTTTGGTAAAGCAGTATAACGCACTGTAATTGTAATTACAATCAGAGTACAACAGTAGGAATAAATTTTATCAGAATAATTTTTAAAAAATTTAAAGAATTCTAGAAATTATAATATAGTGTAACGTAGCCAGGATATTTTATTTAAACATGAGCTATAATGAAATAATTTCTTTTGACCATATTTAATTTTTCATTTTTCCCTCTGAAATTTTTACAAGCAAGTATCTCAATATTCTTTATACCATACTGTGCAGTTAAAGAGTCTTTCTTAACTCATATGCTTGAAAGTAACTTTCAGGAATTATGCCAAGCAAGTTTATAATAAAATATTAAATGTAAATGAATGTTTTTTCATAAGATCATCATCAGTAAGTGCTTTGCAGACTTAATGATGCCTTGCCACTAAAAAGATACTTAAATAGTGTAACCCCAAGTTCAATAAAAAATGTATCTCTGTCTAATATAATCACTACAGTACTTCAAAAGTGCTCTCTCCTTAGGGCCGGCCCCGTGGCACACTCGGGAGAGTGCAGCGCTGTGGGAGCGCGGTGGCGTTTCCACCGCGGGTTCGGATCCTATATAGGACAGGCCGGTGCGCTCACTGGCTGAGCGCAGTGTGGGCGACGCCAAGCCAAGGGTTGCGATTCCCTTACCGGTCACGAAAAAGACCCCCCCCCCCCAAAAAAAGTGCTCTCTCCTTAGGGCCGGCCCCGTGGCACACTCGGGAGAGTGCAGCGCTGTGGGAGCGCGGTGG
>NW_007735889.1:25440-61171 GCF_000696425.1 Galeopterus variegatus
GAGAGAGAGAGAGAGAGAGAGAGAGAGAGAAAATGTGGTATATACAAGGGCATGTCAAAAAGTTCACGGAAAAATGAAATTAAAAGATAAGATAATACAAATCTTTCCATGAACTTTTTGAAGCCCAACTGAACACACAATGGGATACTATTCAGCCTTGAGAAAGAGAAAAGAAGAAAATCCTGTAATTTCCAACAACATGGATGAACCTAGAGGACATCATGTTAAGTGAAATGTGCCAGGCACAGAAAGACAAATACTGCATGATCTTACTTATATGTGGAGTGTATTTAATTTGAACTCATAGAAGTAGAGAGTAGAATAGTGGTCGCCAGAGGCAGAGGGAGGGGAGGAAACATTGAGGAGATGTTGGTCAAAGGAAATAAAATTGTAGTTAAATAGGAGGAGTAAGTTTAAGAGATCTATTGTGCAATATTGTTAATAACTTAGTAGTGTATTCTTGAAATTGCTGACAGTAGATTTTGTGTGTTCTCACCACAAAAGAAATGTATGTGACATAATGCATATGTTAATTAGCTTGATTTAGCCATTCCATAATGTATACATAGTTCAAAACATGTTGCTATATGATAAATATATATTACATTTTCATCAATTTAAAAGTAATTAATTCATTAGGGAAAGGTTAAAATAACTAGAAAATTTTAGTATGACACTGGGAGAAAATAAAATATTTTAAAGATGCCAAGTCTGGGGCCGGCCCGGTGGCGCACTGGATAAGTGCGCCGCTTGGGAAGCGCGGCGGCGCTCCCACCCGAGGGTTCAGATCCCACATACAGACCGGTCCCCGCTCACTGGCTGAGCGAGGCGCGGGAGCAACACCGAGAGTTGCAATCCCGTTGCCGGTCCCCGGTCCGGTACGGGGGCAACACTGAGGGTTGCGATCCGTTGCCAGACATGGAAAAAGACAAAAGACAAAAAAAAAAAAAAAAGATGCCAAGTCTTTGTAAAGTAGGTGTCATTTTCTTACACTTGCAAATATTCATATAATTTTTTTGAACCCAGCAAATTACGTTACCAAATTAAGAAAAAAAATGACTAGCGAACAAATATGTAAAAATTAGAACTAATAAAGGTAATATTTGCACTTCATATTTCTATAATTCTATCAGCAATACTCAGGTAGGAATTCCTGAAATTTACATGCTACTGGGAAAATTTCCACCTAATGCTTTTCCCTGTGTACACACAGCCACTCTGCCACCATCTTCCTTGGAACTCTGGGAACTACCAGAAGTAAGCTCATCTCACCCTTTCTTATGCTCATGTCAATTACCATGAGAGTCAATTTACCACAAGAAGCCCAGGATCCCTGGTCAGCCCTTTATTCCAATATTCTACTATCCACATGACTCCATATTGCCCATCCTCCACACCTGTCAAGCTTCTGAAAACTTTTCACTTTTTTCCCTCCTCGGAAGTCAATTCCTAACATCCTCAACCACTTCTGTTAACTTGTACTTCTTGCAGCAATTGAAATTGGCTTTCACCCATTGATACAGTACTTTTGTTTGTTTTCCCCATTCAACCTCCCTACTGGGCCCGTGGAGCACATGGGTTCTCCTTCCTGTGCACACTCACTCTTCATATAAACAAACAGAAATGCATTTAGACCAACTATACCAAATATTACCCATACAGTGGACTGATCAGTTTCAGGCTCCCTGTCATGCTCCCCAGTACTCCTTCTGTAATAACTGTCTGTGTGCATGTCAGTACGTGTGTGTGTG
The DNA here is from genome assembly GCF_000696425.1 of Galeopterus variegatus. Classification (NCBI taxonomy): domain Eukaryota; kingdom Metazoa; phylum Chordata; class Mammalia; order Dermoptera; family Cynocephalidae; genus Galeopterus; species Galeopterus variegatus. The sequence goes on from NW_007735889.1 coordinate 27,192, forward strand.
TGTGTGTGTGTGAGTGAGTGTGTGTGTGTGTGTATGTTTGTTTCCAATATCTACTTATGTGATCCTTCCACCACGTTGGTTCCTCATTTCCTTCACCTCCTCTCCTTTCATAACCGTGTCTTCCATTCAGCTCACCTGTCCATGCCCATGGTTACAGTTTTCAACATTTCATTATTAATAATGTATCCCATCATCATCCAGAGTCAAACACTTTACTCTCACTTTCATCATCTGCAAACTTTCTCTGGTGGCCCACCTCCATCAATTATTCAATTCCAGCAGAATTTCCCATCAATTTTTTTTCATGTTCTTATCTCCATACTATCCTAATTTCCCTAAACTCCCAAGTTTAAAATCCACAGAGCATCATTGTATTCATGGCCATCCCTGACATTTTCTTTTTTTTCATGCAACATAAACTGTTTTGCTCCATTATTCCTTTACCATGCACTCCTGAGTAAGCCAGAGCTCTTTTAAAAGTAACTCTCTGCAGGGACTGCTCTCCATTTCCATTCATGATCAATAACTTCAGGTAGGCACTAGATGTCATTGGCAATCAGATGATCTTTCCTTAGTATTTCCACTCGCTCACTATACTGCATGACTATTTAATAATTCTAGCCTTCCTACACACCTCCCCTACTCTTAGTTTTGGCTGGCAATCGTGTTCCCTACTTCATGAAGAATCTGAAGTTGTTTAAAGAGAACTTTGAGAGGACACTAGCCACCTGCTCTGAGCCCACATATTCAACCTTCTATTCTGGATAAATTTTTGTTGTTTTCAGATAAGATACACATCTCTACTTATGCATAGATGCATCCTCTTTTGTTCCAGAAAAGCCCCCTTTTCTCCAGCTCTTAAATTCATCTCTCTTACTGACTCATTCATATCAGCATTCAAATTGTTGCTATTATTTCTATCTTAAAATGATTCTTTTTTTCTATACTCCCCTTTTAAGCTACCACCCCATTTCTCTAATTTTTGTTACACAAAAACTCCCCCTAAGAATTAGGTGTATTTTTTCCCTTCCTGTATTTTCTTTAACCCATTATACTTATGATTTTGTCCCCTCCAATTTCCCAAAACTGGGAAGATCATAATCAACATTTTCTTTTTTTTTTTTTTTTTTCATGTCTGGCAATGGATCGCAACCCTCAGTGTCGCCCCCGTACCGGACCGGGACCAGCAACGGGATCGCAACCCTCGGTGCCGCGCCCGCACCTCGCTCAGCCAGTGAGCGGGAACCGGTCTGTATGTTGGATCCGAACCCTCGGCGTGAGCGCCACCACGCTCCCAAGCGGTGCACTGTAGCAGTGCGCCACCGGGCCGGCCCATAATCAACATTTTCTAATCCCTTGATAAATCCAATGATTCTTTTCTAGTCATCATCGTAGTTGTAGGTTCTATTTTCTTAGACAGTTAGAAGGAGTGAGTTTGTCCAAGTGTCGTTAGGAAGATCATTTTAATCATTTTTACCAAGATGTTACATTTCCTGCATTTATCAACTCATTTATATATATTTGAGTAATATGTAAATAATTTACGGGTGATTTCAGTTTTTCAATCAGTAAAAAACCAAATTATACTTTGACTTATTTATGTGAAATGAATTCATTCTTTGCTTTTCTGGAGAATATTTTATTTGCTACACATTAAAGCCGTCTGATATAAAAATTTCACAAGAAGCCCATGCTGTTTGAACTTAGCAAATCATTCACTCTAAAATTATGCAAGCTTAAGACTTCTTTTGAAACCTTAAAAAGATTACTGTTTTAAAGTTTTCTCATTTTTTTCCAGGATTACCAATGACATAGAATTTTCTTTTGTAATGTTTAATTTATTTTTGAAATTTTATTTTTTTTCTTTTTATTTATTTTTATCGACAAATAATAATTGTGTATCTTTATGAAATACAACATGATGTTTTGTTCTATGCATACATTGTAGAAGGATGTAATCAAGTTAATTAATATATTCATCACCTCACCAACTTATTTATTTATGATGAGAATGTTAAGATACATTGTCATCAATTTTAAAATATACAGTACAGCTCCTTTGCCAATTTTTTTAATTGGGCCATTTGTTTTTTACTGTATAATTGCTTGAGTTCTATGTATATACTGGATATTAATCCCTTGTCGGATGCATAGTTAGCAAAAATTTTCTCCCACTCTATAGGTTGTCTTTTCATTCTGTTGATTGTTTCCTTTGCTGTGCAGAAACTTTTTAGTTTGATATAGTCCCATTTGTTTATTTTTTCCTTTTGCTGCTTGTGCTTTTGGGCTCATGTTCATAAAGCCTGTGCCCAGATCTAATTGCTGAAGTGTTTCACCTATATTATCCCTTAGTAATTTTACAGTTACAGGTCTTATACTTAAGTCTTTAATCCATTTTGAGTTGATTTTAGTGTATGGTGAGAGATGCATGTCTAGTTTCATTCTTCCGCATATGGAAAGGAAGACATACAAATGGCCAAACATACATGAAAAAATGCTCAAAATCACTAGTCATCAGGGAAATGCAAAATAAAACTACATAGAGATACCACCTCACCCTAGTTAGACTGACTATAATCGAAAATACAGTGAATAACAAATGCTGGCGAGGGTGTGGAGAGAAGGGAACACTCCAACACCATTGGTGGGACTGTAAATTAATACAGCCACTATAGAAAACAGTATAGAGCTTCCTCAAACAACTACAGATAGATCTTCCATATGATTCAGCAATCCCTCTTTTGGGTATATACCAAGAGGAATGGAAATCATCATGTCGAAGGGATACCTGCACTCCCATGTTCATCACAGCTCTGTTTACAATAGCCAAGATATGGAACCAACCTAAATGTCCATTGATGGATGATTGGATAAGGAAACTGTGGTATATATCACCATGGGATACTACTCTGCCATAAAAAAGAATGAAATACACCCATTTGCAACAACATGGATGAACCTAGAGAAACTTATGTGGAGTGAAATAAGCAAAGCACAGAGGGATAAATACCTCATGTACTCACTCATATGTAGGAGCTAAGAGAGGAAGGAAGGAAGGAAAGAAAGGCCATAGTAGTGTGGTGGTCTTATAGAGGGAGGGAACATTCCTAGGGCTACAAAGTGGAGGGGCGAGAGGGGGAGGGGAAGAAGGAGGGAGGTTGGGGGATAATTGGGTCGGGACATGGGGTACAAAAGTTATTTCTGGTAATGGTTATGCCCCCAGTATATATTTGGCCCTCACATCATGGGCACAATGGGTGACAATTAACTTTGTATCTCATGAATATTCATAATAAAAATAAAATAAAATAAAATAAAATAAAATAAAATAAAATAAAATAAAATAAAATAAAATAAAATAAAATAAAATAAAATAAAACATACATTATTAGGTGTGGTCACCATGCAGTGCAATAGATCACACTGTAGTACATTATGCTAAGTGAAATAAGCCAGGCACAGACGGACAAATACTGCATGATCTCACTTACATGTGGAATCTAAAAAAGTTGATCTCATAGAAACAGTAGAAAGGTGGTTACTAGAATCAGGGGATGGGGGGAAGGTGGAAGGATGAAAAAGAAGTAGATGTTGATCAATGGGTACTAAGATTTTTTTAAAAATTAGTTTTAATTGATAAATAATAGTTGTGTGTATATATATATATGGAGTCCAATGTGATGTTTTGATCTACGCATGCATTGTGAAAAGACTAAAGCTAATTAACGTAACCATCACATCACCAACTCATCTTTTATTGTGGTGAGGAAGTTATAAACCTACTTTTACTGTAATTTTGAAATATACATATATTGTTAGTGACTGTGGTCATTGTGTAGTGCAACAGAGCACCATAACTTATTCCTCCAGTCTAACCGAGACTTTCTCCTCTTTGATCAACATCTCCTTCACCATTCCTCTCACTTCTCCCCCATGTTCCCAGCCTCTGGTAGCCACTTTTTATTCTCTCTTCCTATGAGATCAATTCTTTAGATTCCACAAATAGTGAGATCATACAGTATTTTTCTTTCTGTGCCTCATTTATTTCTCTTAACATAATGACCTCCAGTTTCACCCATGTTGTTGAAAATGACAAGATTTCTTTTTTAAGGCTGTATAGTATTCCATTTTATGCACCACATTTTCTTTATCCATTCATTTGTTAATAGACACTTACGTTGCTTCCATATCTTGGTTATTGTGAATAATGCTGAAATGAACATGGGAGTGCAGATATCCCTTCAACATACCAATTTCAACTCCTTTGGCTATATACCTAGAAGCATGATTTCAAGATAACATGGTAATTCTATTTTTAGTTTTTTGAAGAAACTCCAAAATATTTTCCAAAATGGCTGTACTAATTCATGTTGCCATCAATACTGTACAGGGTTCGCTTTTCCCCATATCCTTAACAACACCTGTTATCATTCATCTTTTTGATAATAGCCCCTCTACTGGGTGTGAGGAGATATATTACCATGCTTTTAATTTACATTTTCCTGGTGATTAGAGATATTGAGCATTTTTTATATATCTACTGACCATTGGTATCTCTTTTTTTGAGAAATGTCTATTCAGATACTTTGCCCATTTTTTAATTAGGTTATTAGTTTTCTTGCAATTGAATTGTTTGTGTTCCTTATGTATTTTGGATATTGGTCCCTTATCACATGTATGATTTACAAATATCTTCTCCCAGTCAGTGGTTTGTCACTTCACTCTGTTAATCTTATTTCTAATTTGCTGTGCAGAAGCTTTTTTAATTTGATGCAATACAAGAAATTATTGCCCAGACCAATGTTGCGGAACTTTTCCCCTTTGTTTTCTTCTATCAGGTTTACAGTTTTGGGTCATACACATAACTCTCATCCATTTTGAGTTGATTTTTGTAATGCTTTTATAGTGGTTACAACAATTAAGAATATTTAACACTGATAGTACACATCTATACTTTCATAGGCAATTTTTTTTCAGACAATTAAATGATAATTATTACATTTGGTAAGCATGCCTTGATGAGTAATTTTAGAGTATTTCCTCTAACACATTCAAATGCCAGCTTTTGGCCAGTCATACAACTGGAGACTGACCAGTGGTTCTCAGCTTTGAATATGAATATGAATCACTTAGGGATCTTTATAAAACTCAGATTCAGATTCTGGAGATAAGGGTGGGATCTGACATTCTTAATCTTTAATAACCTTCCAAGAGGGATGATCCTGGTCTTTATGCTACACTTTCAGTAACATGGTCCTAGATAATCTTTTCTTAGGTGCTTTGGTCTTCTTTGGCTTTTACAAATATATTACATTCATATCATTAATTTTATGAAACCAGCGGAGAAACACATTGGTACTAAACTGGTCCATTACTTTTTATATTTCATTCCTGTATTTGTGGTTCTGTCTTCTCTCTCTCATTCTCATTCTCTCTCTCTCTCTCTCTCTCTCTCTCTCTGTCTCTCTCTCTCTGTCTCTCTCTCTCTCACACACACACACACACACACACACACACACATTTACCACAGATAGTTGGCTTTTTTCCTAAAATTATTTTAACCCTATTTTTATGTTTTATTTTTCAGCCCATAAAGTAAAAATTAACTTTTGAAATAATGATAAACATTAGGACTTTATAAATGTTTACAGGCTATATCATAGTAACTTGAAACACTTTAAATTGCATGCTCCTAGTGGACTTGAAACTTGTAAGATGATTTATATTATTATATAGCAAACTAAATGGTGTACGTAGGTATGTAGTTTGAAATAATATTTTGTTTTGTTAAAGAACTATCTTAAAATAATTCCTTTAATTTAAAAAACATAATCATCATACTATTCAGCAAACAGAAAAGTATAAATTATAATTAAATTTTATATCAAGATGTGACTTAACCCTTTATTTGATTAATGGAGGAAATGATATCAAGGAGTTTATCATTGATCAAATGTTCTTCCTATGTTATGTACCCTGTGAGGTACTAATGTGGTCTACTTGCCATACAAATATCTAATTTTGTAATAGTTTCTTTTAACTTAGCAAATGTATAATACATGATCTAACCAGTTACTTCATAAAGAGTAGGCAATTAATGTGTTTATCTCCATTTATTGTAAAAAAACCACAATATTCAATAATTTATATATTCTCATATCAAAATTTGTATTTATTGGCTATTCATTAAATCAACAAACATGAATATAAACTCTAAAATATAACATTTCAAACTATTATGTCATGTTAATTTCTAACATAAAATTTCCTACCAATATTATATACTTTTCTGCCAACTAATTATCCTCTATGAGGCACATTTTATATTTTAAAATAACAGCATGTCAGTATTTGACCTTTCCTAGAAACCATTAAAACTACCTAACAACGCTTCTGGATACCACTTCCTTGATGGTTCTTGGAAAAAAGAGTCTTCCTTCTTTTCATTTAAAATTTATTTGTCTCCTTGGTCACAACCTATAAAGTTTCTTGGAATGAAAACCACAAAATGTCATCCGTAATTGATTGTTAAACATTCTTGCATTCATTTAATAGTTCCAAATATGCATATCACCTATATTCCATACTTCCTAATATAATTGTTGTGATTATTGTGAATAAAGAACAGTGATAGTATACTCAATTACTGCAGGTGCTTCAAAAGTCGACACCTGGGCGATTTGTAACTCCCAGTTAAAAATACTAGACAATCCACAAACATGTGAAAATAATAAGGGAATAAATCTGTCAGTAAGCAATTAAAGTGTCACATGGTGACAAAAACAATCACAATGAAGGATTCAGCAGAAAGTGTATTTAGATATAAATAAAAAAAGAATCAACGTATTTTGCTTATTACATAATTGGCCATATAAGAACAATCCTTTAACTTTTATTATCTCATTTTTAGGAATGTAAATACTTCTCCAAAAAATCAGAAGTTGAGAAACAACTCAAAATAACTTAAAAAATTAGAATATATTTTAATATAAATGCCATGGATGAGAAAATCAAATTTCCTTAGATTATATATACATTATTGTTCCAAGAATTGAAACTTGTTTGGGGTTTGGTAAAGCAGTATAACGCACTGTAATTGTAATTACAATCAGAGTACAACAGTAGGAATAAATTTTATCAGAATAATTTTTAAAAAATTTAAAGAATTCTAGAAATTATAATATAGTGTAACGTAGCCAGGATATTTTATTTAAACATGAGCTATAATGAAATAATTTCTTTTGACCATATTTAATTTTTCATTTTTCCCTCTGAAATTTTTACAAGCAAGTATCTCAATATTCTTTATACCATACTGTGCAGTTAAAGAGTCTTTCTTAACTCATATGCTTGAAAGTAACTTTCAGGAATTATGCCAAGCAAGTTTATAATAAAATATTAAATGTAAATGAATGTTTTTTCATAAGATCATCATCAGTAAGTGCTTTGCAGACTTAATGATGCCTTGCCACTAAAAAGATACTTAAATAGTGTAACCCCAAGTTCAATAAAAAATGTATCTCTGTCTAATATAATCACTACAGTACTTCAAAAGTGCTCTCTCCTTAGGGCCGGCCCCGTGGCACACTCGGGAGAGTGCAGCGCTGTGGGAGCGCGGTGGCGTTTCCACCGCGGGTTCGGATCCTATATAGGACAGGCCGGTGCGCTCACTGGCTGAGCGCAGTGTGGGCGACGCCAAGCCAAGGGTTGCGATTCCCTTACCGGTCACGAAAAAGACCCCCCCCCCCCAAAAAAAGTGCTCTCTCCTTATTCATGTGACCCTATGTAAACTGAAACAGTTCTCCAGATGCACCACAGGAGCACACACTCCAGCCTTCTAACCCACATCCTTCTCATTATTTCTTCATATTCAAGAAGGTTTGTGTTCTTAAGGATGATTCTGGCTAGGAATTCTGTCCTCATCTTGATACTAACGTCACTAGTATCATATCTATCATGAAAACTTATTCCCATCTCTATACCTTACACCTTCTTGTGTGTGGAATGTAAACCCATTTCATGATCTCCCACATATGGTTTAAACAGCAATGATTAGACAAAACTAAAATTGGTAATTAAATATCCCAACCCTTAAAACCCTCCATCCAGTCCAGCTTGTGATTATTTTCATGGGCGCCTCAGTGTCACATCCAAAGCATTCCTGCAACATTATTTTGCCTAGCAATGCAACTCATACCATTATCTACCTCCAAACTCAAGATCAGGATTATCTGTTCCTGTGCATTAACTCATTAAATAGCTCTGTTAAAAGAAGGGGTAGCTATAGGTGCTAGGCTCTCTCCTGCAAAATCACTAAAAATTCTTTTGTTCTCCTTAATATGTGACCTTGTGTTCCTCTGCTGCTCTTGCATTAAGATTTGACTTAAAGGAGGGAGTTTAGGTCCTTGCTCAGTGTTTCAGTTGCCTCTCATTTGTTGTAGACTCACTGTACAACCTTCCTTTTCCTAAGAGAGTGAGAGTGTGCCCTGTTGTCCCGCTGAAGAACTATTTCTGTCCACAGAAGGACATATGGATAAGGACAGAGCTGCTTGTCATTTCTCTTCATCATAACTTCCTCTCAGATTTTTATATAGATATCTACAGTTACATAGTTACTATATATTTAAAATGTATTACATTGTATTGTGGAGTTGGAGACGTGTAATTAGGGGAAAAGGAGACTCAGCTGTATTTTCAATGCTCATAACATTTTGTTAAAACTACACCAAACGTGTTAAGGCTGGACTGCTAATTTGACCTATGTCGTAATTGTTTGGCAGGTGGTTTTTATTTAATTCTCTTTTTTCTGCCATCCAAATGGCTTCTGATTAATGGAGGTTAGCTTAAGATCTTAAGGGAAATAGTTCTTTGGATGGGGATTTATTACTAAATATATTCTTTAAGTGATGGTGAGAAAAATGGATGTGAGTGAAATATGAATATGCTTTTTAATTAACCTATTGATTACAAATAAACATAAACTATTTAATTTTCTAATGTTAACAGTTCCACTGTATTAATTCTAGCCTGTATAATTTTGCCCTACTATTACTTTGTAAATATCACGGATCTGTTGGGAAAATATAGGAAAAATAGTCAGGGCCCCTCAGATGTTCAGAATCTTGCCAAGCATTTGATGTCAACAGGCATATGCACTCACGTGTTCCGTGGTTATCGTCTAGTGTAATTGCACACGTGCACCCAGGTATCCTGGGTTAAGGACTTAAGTATAAGGATGAGTGGCTCTGATGCACAGTGCCTCCCATCCCTGGGATGCCCCCCATTGCTGCTGGAGGCTGTTGCTGCTAGTGCCCCCAGGACCCTCTGCAAGGCCACTACCACCGCCGGACCTGTAAGCTACCAGACCTGCAAGCTGCTGCCGCTGAGGAAGCTGAGGACTGAGCTCGTGTCATCTGCCAACAGCTCCTGGAATCTTTCCCAATTATCTAGCATGGACCAGCGTGTGAGGGGTCTGGGGACCCAGCCTGGCATGTGAGGGGTCTGGTAACTCAGTCTGTGCAATGGGTTTGGAGGGTCTGAGCCTTAGGTCTGACCATATAAATGGAAACAGTATAACTAACAACTAAAATAATGAAACATTTTGGCTTTAGTTATGATTTGCCTTACTTTACAGATCAAATAAAAGTCAGCAATTTAAAATATACCATTGGTTGAGTTTTGCTCATCATTATACAGAATATTTTCATAACATAAACTTACCTGTGTCCTTTTGCAGCCAGTCGCCTCTGCTTCCTGGGCACCACCTGTTCTGCTGTCTGCTGCTATAGTTTTGCATTTACCATATACATATACACATTTACCATATATACACATACACACATATATGCAGTATAAAATATATACATAATATGTTCTTTTTTAAACAATTTCAAATTATATTTTACTGTCTTCTATGTGAGTTATTTTAAAAGTATAGTTCCATCATTGAATTTGAACCATTTTCTAGCTTGGTGAGGTTGGAAAATTGCACACTCTAGAGTTTTTTAATTCCTCATCTATAATTTTAATATTATATACGTACATATGTATAATGATGTTATTGTATAAATTCAATTAATACATGTACATAATGTATCACAGGACTTGGAGGATTATGCATTTATTAAATAATTCTTGTTTTTATTTTTGGTAATGTTACACTAGTAATTCTATAATGTGTTAAGTTCTCTTGCAATTGTCTTGTTCTAATGTACACTCATATTTCTAATTGTTTATTTACATAACTGGATACTACTTTATTTGAACAATTTGAAAATATTCCTTATATTTATTTTGGATTAAACATTAGCTTTAATCCTTGGCTTGCTCTCTAATAATATTCTTACTACCTATAGTTTCTTTTCACTCACTTTCTGATGTAAATTGAAACATAAAAAATTCAATTTTTCTGTTCTATTTAGTTTAGAATGTCTCCAAGCAAAATAAGCTTTATTTTGCTTTTTACCACTCCTCATTAATTTCTGGTGTTAGAAAGGAAGGCCAAAAAGGGACTTGGCCTCAGCTACAATATGGCTCGAGAGAGAGATGTAGGCTCCTCAGGCCAGCAAAGGGTGAGATTTGTTGTTTTCCTCTTAAAGGGGCAAAGAAGAGGGGGGAAAAAAAAGGATGAAGAAATGAGAAGTAGGGGAATTAATCTTGGCAAATCCAGGGAACATCCATTGTATTGACATAGGTCCCAACATCATAATGGTACTCCACATGATTATTTAAAATTTCACTAATTTACTTCAGGGCCATATTAACAGATTTTTTTTTTCCTTTTTGTCTTTTTTACTGACTGGAAACGGGATCGCAACCCTCGGTGTCGCGCCCGTACCGGGGACTGGCAACGGGATCGCAACCCTCGGTGTCGCGCCCGTACCGGGGACTGGCAACGGGATCGCAACCCTCGGTGTCGCGCCCGTACCGGGGACTGGCAACGGGATCGCAACCCTCGGTGTCGCGCCCGTACCGGGGACTGGCAACGGGAGCGCAACCCTCGGTGTTGCGGCCGCACCGTGCTCAGCCAGTGAGCGGGAACCGGCCTCCACATGGGATCCGAACCCTCGGCGGGAGCGCCGCCACACTCCCAAGCGGTGCACTCTCCAGTACACCACCGGGCCGGCCCCCATATTAACAGATTTTGAAATTAAGTTTTTTAAAACCACAGCAATGGGCTGAGAGCTATGTTTAATAGTGGTCAGTGACTGATTAGTGCTCATTGTGTCTCGGTAGTAAGTCATAACAACGTCACGTTTTAGGGATAACAGTGAAGGAAGTAGAGGAAGGAATAGGGTCTGGCTGAAGCAGCAGAGAGAGGCTGGGCTCCTGCACTGCCCATCCCTCCCAGTGACATTTGACTTAAAGTATTTATCCATTTTTCTGGTTTCCATGTGCAAAAAAGGGTTTTGACATAATTTTAACCGTGGTTTGGAGGTATCTTGAGCTTCTGCTGCTATCTTGGAGCTACACCCCTTTTGCAATAAGTAGAACTGAGAACAGAGATTATCCTATTATTTCTTTCTTAGAGCATTCGGTGATCATTCTGCTTGCTAAATACCCCTTCCCCCAAAGCCTCTACTCAAATCCAGGCAACCACGCCTTTTCTTAATTGCTACCATTTTATTTTCTTTCCTATTCGTGGTTGTCCTTCAGTTCTTCATCTATGACTGAAGACAGGTATTTGCTTTAGAAACTATCAGCAGGGATCTGCCAGAGCTTTCTTTATTTGGTTTTCTCCAGACATTAGTACCCAGTATGGCCCAATTCCTTGAATTTTCCAGAAGTAAACAACACAGATAACTAGTCTGATGTGGATACAGATTTTTAAAGTGTTTTAAACTGAGAAGTTAATAACACTCATATCCACAATTCTGGTTTCTTTTTCAACTTAAACTATAACTGCAAATTTATTGAGAAAGAATAAAATATTTTTAAGGTATATTCTATTTTTCCTCATAGTCAAATTTTGATAGAACGGTAGTAGAGCACTCACAAAGCTAATTCCAGATGAATATGTTCAGTCCAGATATTTTGAGATGATGTTGAGCTTATCTATGTGCTTTAAACAAACTATTATTGTATTTTATTGATTTAAACTCATGAAAGTTGTTAACTATGGGTAAAGTGTTGACATTAAGGAATTTAATGTATGTTACCAACTTTTTAGTGGTGTTCGTAAAACAGATGAAACCACCTTCTTCTGCCTGGGCTAATTTGGGTTGATAGATGGTGACTGAGGAGACATACACTGCTTTGTAACAATTTGCATAATAATCTATATTTCATTTCCTTAGTTATTACTCAGAAGTGGTAACTATTGTGAATTATTTTGGTAACTATGACAAATTTAATATTTACCTTTAGAAGTATAAAACAACTTAATTTTTGAAATGTGTATAAAATGTGGATTGAATGCCCCCAAACTCTTTGCAAATTTATCCCGACTTTGACAGTGTTAAGAGGGTTGGAAATCCAATTACAGAAACTGAAAAGTGGGGCCTCAAAGAGGTGATTAAATTCTGAGGACTATGTCCTCATGAGTGGATTGATCCATTCATGGAGTAATGAACATGGTTCTGATGGCTTTAAAAGGAGAGCAGATGAGAAGCTTAGCTCTGTCTCTTGCTCAGCAATTCCTGCTATGTGATACCCAGTGTTGCTCTAGAGTCACCAAAGGGAAAAGGTCCTCACCAAATGTGTTCCCTGGACTTTGGACTTCCCAGCCTCCAAACTGTAAGAAATAAATTCTATTTCTTTATAAATTACTCAGTTTCGGGTATTCTGTTACAAGCAACAGAAATGGATTAATACAATTACTAATATTTTGATTTGCAGTGGAACCCTATAAAGTAGAGGATGGGGCTGGATCTTTGGGTCTTCTAGATCAGATAATCCTGTACTCCCGACTTGGACTAGAAAGGAGAAAGGAAGAAGGGACATCAAAGACAGAGAACATGCTGTGAAGGACCTGACAGTGCTCCTGTCTTTAGTGTGTGATTGAAACTGTGCTCAGGACTTTGCACATATTAATTATCCAATGAAATTGGGTTAATCCCTCTTATTGTTATAAGAAAATTTAATCCTGTGGAGGATATATATCATACTGATTTTTTTTATGAAGTGGCATTCATACTAATATCTTGCTGAATTGACAAAAAGTCAATATTAATAGATTTTACAAACATGCACACTACTAACATCTAAAGTATTTAAACGACTGCTTAAATAATTCAAATTTCCTGAAAAATAAAATTAAGAAAATGTCACTGTGTTTTAATCTAATGGAATAGAGTGGATTTCAGTCTCAATTCCGAAATGATTATGTATGTTCCCTTAAAAATTGTATATTTTAAATTATTTTTCTTTGATAATATCAAACTTAATGGATTATTTGAAATTTAAAGCACAATGCATATTTCTCAAAAAGATTTTATTAGCTTGGGTATTGTATATTAATTATATAATGCAGCTAAAAATATTACAGGAAAATTATCTTTGAAGGTATTGTGCAATGTCCTCTGGAGTATCAGCAAGTGAGAAATTCCAGTTTAATAGAGGGTGTGTCATACTAAAATTGCAATTTGCTCAAATATTTGTTTTGCTTATTCCTTTGTTTACATATTATGCAATTCATTGAACTTAATTTTAAGTTATCCCCAATGCACAACTAAGACTGCATGCTTTGTGACTTAAAGATCAGATAGTGTGCTTTAGTTTTTTTTGTTGTTGTTGTTTGTTTTGTCCTTTTTTTTGAGACCAGCCACACTGCGCTCAGCCAGTGAGCATTGTGAATGCACCGGTCATCCCTATATAGGATCCGAACCCGCCGCGGGAGCACTGCTGCGCTCCTAGCGCCACACTCTCCCGAGTGCACCACGGGCTCGGCCTGTGTGCTTTAGTTTTTTAAAAAATTATGCACAATTCATTTCAACTATAAGAAAGAGTGTTAAATAAATTATATAATGTCTAAGACTCAGTAGATATATGAAAAATTTCTAAGGCTACATAGGATACAAGGAGCTCACAGCAGAGGGGGTAAATCTCGGGGATTATCCCAGAACTTTGCTTACCACAACTCCCTAATCAACCATAAAATATCTGTTATCATCAATACCAAAGCAACCATTTCCCTTTAGCTATCAAATAGAGTTATCAATAATAATATCTATGTTGGTCAGAATAGGCCAGATTATGACACATTAAAAACAAGAAAAAAGAGAATAATAAAAACTGAAAGTTCACTGGATTAACACTACAAAAATTAGGCTTACTGTATGTATCCAGTATGTGCCAGTGGGACTCTTCTCCACTTACTTATTCACAGATGTAGGATGACAGAGATTTTACCATTTCATAGCTACATTATTTGGTAAAACGACTTCCTTGATTTTTGATAGGGTCTCTGCAACCAAAGCTACAATATGTCTGCTCTTAGTCATTTGACCAAAACTGGTTTCATGGTTCTGACTAACAGGAAGCAGAAGAAAATTTAATTGTCATGATTACTAGAAGTTTCTAACGAAGAGCCTTCACTCTTCTGTTTTTAATATTTTTGAAGTTTTTTTTTTTGAGGTTTTCACTATTTGAAAGGATTTATTTTATTTTGTCAATATGCAATGTGGTTGATTATTGAAGCCCATTACCAAAACCTTCCTCCCTCCTCCGTCTCCGCCCTCCCTCCCAACAATCTCCTTTCTGTTTGCTTGTCATATCAACTTCAAGGAATTGTAGTTGTTGTGTTTTCTTCCCTCCCTGCCCCCCCCCGCCAGGTTGTTTGTGTATTTATTTATTCTTTAGTTCCCACAAATAAGTGAGAACATGTGTATTTCTCTTTTTGTGCCTGACTAGTTTCATTTAATGTAATTCTCTCTAGGTCCATTCATGTTGTTGCAAATGGCAGTATTTCACTTTTTTTTTTATAGCACAGGAGTATTCCATTGTGTAGATATACCACATTTTCCGTATCCACTCATCTGATGATGGACATTTGGGCTGATTCCAACTCTTAGCTATTGTAAATAGTGCTGCAGTGAACATTGGAGAACAGGTATACCTTCAACTTGATTTCCATTCCTCTGGGTATATTCCCCTCCCCCTCTCTCCCCCTCTCCCCCCTCTCCCTCTTCCTCCCTCTCTCTCTCTCCCTCTCTTTCTCTCTCTCTCTCTCTCTCTCTCTCTCTCTCATTTTTCCCCCCACTGGGATTGCTAGCTAGGTGGCCATATCTATCCTGCACACAGAAGCTTTCTGAAAGAGTAAACCGATGCAGGGACAAGGAGTGCCAAGGGGTGGCAGATTGGGTGACCTCCTTATACTCTGAGACCCAACTCTCCCAAACTTGCATATCCACGCTCCTGAAATTTGTACATGTGTGCTCCATTGAACATAGGTAGAATGCTCAAAACAGCATGCACAATGCCTTGAGAGACTCAAAAGCCCATTGTCATGAGAATGGATTCATACATTATTACATTCACAGAATGAAATGTTATACATTTTTAAAAATAAACTCCAGAAACATGCAAGAACTAATCATAGAAACATATGCATATATATATTAGGAAACAACACCACTGTTCATAGAATCATGATTGAGTATTAGAATAAAAAATGCTCATACCTGCTACAAAAGTTGTTCTATTTACTATGGGAAAAATCACTTCAGTGAATATACTCTGAGAAATAGTGCAATATTTTTCAGTTGTATATCATATATTAACATGAAAGTATATTTTAAGACTTGCAGTGCAACCTAATTGTCAACTGTTTCTATGTTATGTTTACCTAACCCAAATATTTAACCCAAAAATATATATTGAGGTGAGAAATCCAGTGAATAGACACTAATAAATAGATTTCAGGCTTTAAAATTATTATTTAAAAAATAATTTAGTATTTGAAGTTTCTAAGGTGATCTGAGCAGGAAACCTAATTCTGTTTATTATTATTATTATTATTATTATTATTATTATTATTATTATTATTATTATTATTATTATTATTATTATTATTATTATTATTATTATTATTATTATTATTATTATTATTATTATTATTATTATTATTATTATTATTATTATTATTATTATTATTATTATTATTATTATTATTATTATTATTATTATTATTATTATTATTATTATTATTATTATTATTATTATTATTATTATTATTATTATTATTATTATTATTATTATTATTATTATTATTATTATTATTATTATTATTATTATTATTATTATTATTATTATTATTATTATTATTATTATCTTTTACCAACTCTTGAAGTACCTGTTATGCCATGGAGACCAAGGGTTACTGCTGGTTAGGAATATGGTGCAAATGCACAGTCATTTTTGCTTACAAAAACTGAGAAACACTGTCAGCTGTTCTGTTTCTCTCTATCCCTCTTTGTTGACAATCATTATCATCATATAATCTTGTTTTGGAACAATATAGTGGATTGAAAAGGATATTGCCCTTCAAGAACAATATTTGTCTTTCTGGTAAGTATTTGTTGTTGTTATTGATGTTATTTTAATACTGCATATGTGCATATGTGTATTAATCTGAGCTATAAAGCATCTCAACCTTTTCTTTCTATTTTAGCATTTACATATGGATAGTATTGCCTCAGTTCCAAAACAAATGGGAAAAAGATGAGAAAAGTTAGATGAGATATGGCAAGGTAGAAAAGCAAGATAAAGATAGACGAGCAGAAGAAATACAATAGAAACGACAGAAGGTTAGGGGAAAATAAACCACAAAAATGAAGTGCTTAAGAATGAAACAAAAAACTGGCAAATGAAAGGTGGGTCACAGCTGAAACCTATCAGGATTTTAGGCAATAATGCATTGTAGATTCTTTAGGCACATGATTGACAAATTATCTTTATAGTGTTCCTAAAATTCTGCCATATCTCTCATTTAGCCAGTTTCCAAAGAGTGAATGTGCTGTTGAGACTCTTTCTAAATTAGTTGTAACGTGGTGATTGCTAACTTGTGATAGGACCCACACAATAATTTTCTTTGGGATATTAGGAAATCGTAAATTACCATATAAATTGCTTCAGACTTTCAAGTGTATTTTACTAGTTTTCTATAATTTTGTGCCAGTAAAAGTATTTCAAAATATAATAGACTTTTAAAAGGGATGAGCATGATAACTATTTAATTAAATAAAAAGATACAGGTACAATTTAAAAAAATACTTCCTGTTATTTATTATCCATAAAATCTCAGGACTAATTCCAAAGAGTTCTGTTCAAATATAAGGCAACTTCATACCCTCATAGCCACATAAGACTCTACTTTAACCTCAGTCTTTGCATATTGTTCACTAGCTTTACATATAACTGGCTCAAACAGGTTTTCCTCAATTGATCAATTCTAAATCCTTTTGCCATAGTCTTTGCATTTTTCCATGTACATATATAATTCTATCTACCTCAATTATGCCACAATGGTATCACCTTTAAGCAAACAACCAGAACAATTGTTCACAATCTAAACGAATTATTTTCCCACATCAACAATTTTACTGGTGCTGATAACACCATGGTCAAGGGTTCAGATTCCTGGATCCCCACACTGGCCAGCTACCGAAAGAACAGCAATCTTGCCATTCTTATAGTTTAGGAGTATATTTGCATAACTGTTGCTCATGAAATCCACTCTTTTACAACAGTTTTATAGCAAGAGTGTGCATTCATCTGTACTTTCCTAACGTTAAAGTATAAACCATTTTAGACCATTTTATGAATATACAAATATTTGTGGACTTAGGATTTTAACTATTATTACTACAGCTGATGTGAATATTTGCACAAAGCATTTTGGAAACCATTTCTCTTGTTTATAGTACTTAGAAGTGTAAGGGGTGAACATTATTAACAGCTGCTAAACAGTTTTCTTTTTTTTTTTTTTCCTTTTTGTCTTTTTTCATGTCCGGCAACGGATCGCAACCCTCAGTGTCGCGCACGTACCGGACCAGGACCGGCAACGGGATCGCAACCCTCGGCGTCGTGCCCGCACCTCGCTCAGCCAGTGAGCGGGAACCAATCTGTATGTGGGATCTGAACCCTCGGCGGGAGCGCCACCACACTCCCAAGCTGCGCACTGTAGCAGTGCGCCACCGGGCCGGCCCCTAAACAGTTTTCTAACGATGGTATACCATTCTACACTTCTACAATCAATGTCTGAGAGTTCCAATTACTCCTCATTTTCTCCAACCCTTGCAGTTTTAATCATTCTGGTGCAAGCACAGTGAACCCCACCCAGATGTACATTTCCCTCATTGAGTAAGGGTCTTAAGCATATTTTCATATGCAACTGTGCAATGGATTTACTGTGTCCCTTCCAAAATTCAGGTGTTGAAACTTAATGGTCATGGTAATGGTATTAAGAAGTGGGGCCTTTAAGAGGTGATTAGGGTATGAGAGCTTCTCCCTTGTGAATGGGGTGAAGGCCCTTACACAAGAGGCCTCATGAAGCCTCCAGCTTGCTTACCTGCCCTTTGACCTTCTTCCATGTGAGGACACGGTGTTCCTTCCTTCTGCAGGACACAGCAACAAGGCACCGTCTTGGAAGCAGAAGTAGCCCTCACCAGACAACCAAATTTGCCAGTACCTTGATCTTGGACTTCTGGCCTCCAGAACTGTTAGAAATATATTTCTGTTCTTTACGAGTCACTCAGTTTCAAGTCTTTTGTTATAGCAGCACAAATGGACAAGACAAACTGCCCCATGGATAGCTGCACTTCTGAAATCCCTGTTCAATTGTCTAGCTCTTTTTAAAATTAGGCTGTCGATCTCTACTGATTTGCAGAGATTCTTTATACGTCTGGGTACATATCCTAAATGCCTTAAGTGAGCAGAGTATTTTGATAAAATTTCACCTATTATTTCTTTTTTGTAATTGTGACTTCTGTGTCTTAAGAAATATTTTAGAACTTCAATGCCTTTAAAATATTCTACTACATTTTTCTTTATAAGTCTCACCATTTTAGTTTTTACATTTAGGTCTATGATCCCTTCCAACTGACATTCAGCTTTTTTTTTTTTTTTTTGGCACTGGACTGTGCTGGGATCTAAACCCATGACCTTAGTTATAAGACTGTGCTCTAGCCAACTGAGCTAACCAGCCACACTCCAATTGATTTTTTTTTCCTATGTTGTACATAGAGCTTCATTTTTTCCCCTATACAGATATCATTTTGTTTCTACACCATATTTTGGTAAATTGTAATTTACCAAATTGTAATGGTAACAAAATTACCATTGTAATGTATGGACATTTTTTTTGAAAACCAGGAAACAAAATATATATGGGCCTGCTTCTGTTTCATTGTCTTAGTATCACTTTATAACAAGTTTGGAAATTATATAGGGTACTTTCTCCAGGCTTATTCATCCATTTCAAAAATGTTTCTACTATTTTATGTATTTTGAAGTTCCAAATACAATTTAGAATCATATTGCCAAGTTTTATGTATAAATCTACTGGGGTTTTATAAGAATATTGATTCTATAGTTCAGACTGGTAATAAATGGCATCCAGATAATAGCAAGTCTTTCGATTCATGAATGTTGTATATCTTTCCATTTATTTAGGTTCTTAATTCCCATTAGTAAAGTTTTGCATGCCTTTTTAAGATTTATTTCTAATTATGTAGCTTTTAAAAAAGCAAATGGCTAAAATAAGTGTGGTATAGTGTGATACTATAGATCCTCTGGAATCTTCACACACAGGGAGAGTTTGTGCACAGTCACAGGCTCTACTCCACGTAAGGGGAATACACTTCTAGAAAAAGATTGGGGGAAGGCAGCAGACCAAAAAAAAAAAAAAAAAAAAAAAAAAAAAAAAAAAAAACCCAAAAAAAACAAAGCCCTCAGTATTGCAGGCCCAGAGGAGGCTATCAGCCCTTGCCAAAAGAAAAGTCATCCTAAGACTCTTTTTTCCTGTAGAAGAAAAAGCTTAAACCTCTTGGAAATGGAGGGGAAGAGAAAGGAAACTTACTCCAAAGGCACAAATGAAAACTCATTTTGGTTGGAGATGTGTGAAAGATTTTTAAAAGGATGTTTTACCATTCAGAAGTGCCAAAAATATTCCTGAACACAGGATATTATGCCAATATTATCAAAAGATTTTTGGGCCGGCCCGGTGGCGCTCTGCTACAGTGCGCCACTTGGGAGCACGGCGGCGCTCCCGCTGACGGTTCGGATCCCACATACAGACCGGTTCCCGCTCACTGGCTGAGCGAGGCGCGGGCACGACACCAAGGGTTGCGATCCCGTTGCCGGTCCCGGTCCGGTACGGGCGCGACACTGAGGGTTGCGATCCATTGCCGGACACGAAAAAAGACAAAAAGGAAAAAAAAAAAAAAAGATTTTTACAGTTGGGAAAGGGGCAAAAGATGCTCTACCAAATAAGATGTGTCAAAGAAATGACATAGCTTGTGTGCCCTGGGAAGGAGTTTGAAAATACAAGCAATAGACTGGAAGAAATATTTAAGTATTTTTTTTCTGGCACTTTAAGTCAGAATATAGGAAATATCCTTAAAACTCAACAATAACAAATATATTATTCCAATTTATTTTTACAAAGAAGATAAACAAAAGACCAATAAGTACAAAAGAGATTCTTAACATCATTAGTATTCAGGGAAATGCAAATTAAAATTATAACTACAGAAGGAGGTAGAGAAAGATGGCTGGCTACAGCATGCATTGCTTATCTCTCCACAAAGATGGACAGTACATTGAATTTTCAACTATGCTTGGATATGAGAAAAACAAAAGGGGAGAGCTAGAACACATCGAGGTAGCAGCAGAGGTGTTGGTGAGTGCAGAAATTCAGGATAGTCACAAAGAGAAAGGAAGAAAATTCTTGCCCTCCATCACCCCATCATCCCCCAATGTGGAGCACAGGATTCAGGAGGAGTTTCTGACCATGGGAAGGTGAGTGGATGAGCAGGCCAACCCAGGGGGGGAGTCTACAGAGTTGGAACTGCTGTGGGCACATGTGGCTGCACTGGCCCAGGGAGAGACTTATAAGGAGCCACCACCACCTCCCAGGTCCCAGCCTGCTGCAGCAAGCTTGGGAACAGGATTGGTCACAGCACCCTTGATTTGACTTCACCCCTGAACCCTGGGAAAACATAGTCTAGTGCAGTGCGGGTACTACCTTCAGGATGGAGGGGGTCAGTATGCACACCCTCCAGACCCAGAAAGCAGCCTATTTGGGTCTTTTACCCATGACCAGTGATCCTGCTTTTCATTGGCAGGATACCATACAATACATGTAGCTATGAAGAGGGGGAGAAGAACCCATACACCTCTTCCGGGGGCAGCTTCTGTGGCTGGGATACAGAACTGATCCAGGGAGGGATACATGCAAAAGTGCTCCCACCCCTCAAGGCCCAAGCTAATACAGCAATGACAGATTTGAGATCAGCCCACCACCCAAGTACATTTTGCTCTGGCCTCAGCAGCAGTCCCAGTCCCCTGAGGCCACATCATTGTGCTGGGTTGCCCACACCTGTGTCTATGTGGCATCCTGTACCTGGGAACAGGTGATCCAGTACATTAAGGATGCCACCCTCAGGATGTAGAGGGTTGTCATACACACTTTACAAAGTCAAACACCTGCCTAATCAAGGCCCATAGTCACTACTGGCAAGCCCACCTTCCTTGATGAGTCACCCTTGCAATTCTTGCAGACACAAAGAAGTAGTGACAGAGTTACATGCCTCTCTTTGGCACAGAACCATGGCTACAGCACCAGTGAGCCTGCCCAGGGCTGTCCACCACAGCAAGGAAAGCTCAGAGGGATCCAGCATCTTTCTTGGAGACACAGAAGCCCACCTATAACCACAGTAACATAGTGCAAGGCAGCCTACCCCAGCTGAGGAGATCTAGAATATACTAGTAGTGTTCTTAGGGTCACATGGGCCTGTGCACAACTGCAATGGCCTTGCCCAAAGTGGCTACTCCAGCTGAACAGCTCTAGAAGGCCCCAGCATCCCTGTTGAGGGTGAATAGTCTCAGCCTCACCCAAAACTGGTAACACCTCGCCCACACAAACCCACTTTAAGAGTGGTGCTGCAGACCATCACAGTGTCCCTCCTGAGAGTACTGGAACCCACACACAAATCCAGTGACCCCACTCAGTGTTGCCTCACTTCAACAGAGAAGTTACAGAATACCCCAACACCCTCTTCTGGGAATACAGGGCTGTTCCCAGAACCCCAGTGACACCACTGAGTCACCTATACTAGCTGAGGGGCTACTGAGCACTCTGTTATAACCCTCAAAGCCTAAGGTCCTAATCCCAATCCCCAGAAACCCCACAAAGGGTCTTTCATTCAAGCTAAGGACCTTCAGATAACCTCACTGCACCTATCAGGGTGACAGGACACTATCCAGGGTGCAAGAAAGTCTACTCAGGGTCATCCAACTCAGCCAAGGAGTGATAAATCATTCAGGTGCTTCAATAAAGAGCTAGAGATCTCCCACACAACTTCAATGACCCAACCCAGTGTCATGTACTTCACTAAGAAACTACTGAGTGCCTGAGTGCCAAGGCCATGGAGGCACTTACAGACAACTCTGAGACACTGAATACAATTTAAGTAACCACATGGAAACTAAAGTACACAGAACCAAACTAAAACACCCTATGCAATGGTAAATACAGAAAAGACTCTCTCTCCTCAAAAGCCACTCCTCACTATTAGAAGAAGCAACTACTCAACCAGATGCTCAAACATCAAAATGAGAGTACCAGAAATACAAAAAACAAATAAACAAAAAACAAGAAAATATGACACCTAAGAGAAATAAAATAACTGTCCATTACCAGACCCCAAACAACAGAAAACCTATGAAAGTGCTGGAAAGGAATTCCAAGCAACAATCTTTAGGAAATCCAGTGAGATATAAGAAAACTCAGAGAGATGACACAATAAAATCAGAAAAAAAAAAAATCTAGGATCTAAAATAGGAACTTTATAAAGCAACACTAATTCCAACCCTAGTCATCATCACCTGATGAGGCAACCAATCAGAATGACTAACGGCAGGACTCTACTTTCTATTCTATACCCTCCTCGAGACAAATACCTTAAAAAAAGAACATAGCAGAACTCTTAAAACTTAAGGATGCAATCAATGGAATAAAAAATACAATCGAGAGCTTAAGCAATAGCCTAGAGCAAGCAGAAGAATGATTTCTGATCTCAAAACCAGGCAGACAAAAAATTTTTAAAAATGTAGAAAACTATCAAGAGCTGTGACACAAACTTGAGCATACAAAGGTCCAAATTATGGGTGTTCCAGAATGGGAAGAGAAAGGAAAAGGCATTGAAAACTGATTCAACAAAATAATAGCAGAAAACTTCCCAGATATTAGGAGAGATACAGACTTTCAGAGACCCCAAATCAGATTCAATCCCAAAAGTTCTGCTCTGAGACATATTACAATCAAATTACCAAAATTTTAAGACAGAGAAAATCCCAAAACAGCAGGAGAAAAGCATCAATTCACCTATAAGGGAGTCCCCATCAGATTAAGAGCAGATTTCTAAGTAGAAATTTTATAGGCCAGGAGAGAAGGGGATGATATATTCAAAGTACTAAAAGAAAAAATATGCCAGCCAAGAATAAAATACCCAGCAAGGCTATCCTTCATAAATGAAGGGGCAATGGTCTAGTTCCCAGGAAAGCAAAAACTGTGGGAGTTCACCACCACATGGCCAGCCTTACAAGAAATCTTCAAGCAACTCCTGCATCTGGAATCCAAAAAATGATAATAATTGCCATGAACACATGAGAAACAACAAAATGCACTGGTAGAGCAAATATGCAAATAAGAAAAAGAAAAAAACTATATCTTACCACTTCAAAAAATCATCAAACACCAAAGACAAATAATAAAAGGGAAGAAAAGAACAAAAGACATTTAAAACCATACAAAAATCAGTGAAATGCAAGGAATTAAACAATACCTTTCAATAATAATTCTAAATGTAAATGGATGGAATTTCCCACTTGAAAGACATAGATTTTGAATGGATTAAAAAACAAAACACTAGACCTAACTGTATGCTGCCTACAAGAAACTCACCTAACTTGTAAAGACTCATACAGACTAATACTAAAGGGATGGAAAAAGACATACTACACAAATGGAAACCAAAAATGAACAGGAATATCTATTATCATACTAGATAAAATATACTTTAAAAAAATCAGTACAAAGAGACAAAAAAGATCATTAGATAATTATAAAGGGATCTATCAAACAAGAGGATATAATAGTTGTAAATATACATATGCACCCAACTTTGGAGTAACAAGATATATAAAGTAAACACTATTAGAACTATATAGAGAAATAGACCCCCCAATACAATAATAGTCAGAGACCTCAACACTCCTCACTTAACATTGAACAGATCATCTAGGCAACAAATCAACAGTGAAACACAGGATTTAAACTACATTTTAGACCAATTGGACTTGGCAGACATTTACAGAACATTTCATCCAACAACTACATTATATACATTCTTCTCATCAACACATGGTACATTCTCAAGGATAGACCATTGTCTGTCAGTCATTTTTAAGTTAAAATGATGTTCCACTTTTAAAAGAGTGGCTAGTTCAGTTTTAGATTCAATCTCTAAGTGCTTCTTCTTATAAAAAGCATTATTCCTCAGGATTCGGCAAAACTTCCTTGTGCTTGCTTCTTATTTTGTCATATCAGATACTCAAAAGTCCAAGAAAGGGCCGGCCCGGTGGTGCACTGCTACAGTGAGCCGCTTGGGAGCGCGGCGGTGCTCCCGCCGAGGGTTCAGATCCCACATACAGACCGCCGCTCACTGGCTGAGCGAGGTGCGGGCGCAACAACGAGGGTTGCGATCCCGTTGCCGGTCCCGGTCTGGTACGGGCGCGACACTGAGGGTTGCGATCCGTTGCCGGTCACAAAAAAAGACAAAAAGGAAAAAAACATACTAGAAAAACTTAATGGTTACTTGTTCCTCAATTCTAAATTGAGCAGTACACTTGTTAAATAAAAGCTAACATGAAGCATGACTGCATGAGAGAAATAGATCATGAATAGGAGCTGCTTTAGTCCGAGGTCAACAGACATCAGAGTTACAAAGGACATTTAAAGTTCACTTAGTCCAAGCTTTCCTTCTGCTTTTTTGTAAGTAAAATTGGTTTTTTAAAAATGTGTTTAGAAGCAGATGGGCAGAAGTGAGGAATACATAACTGATAGTACACTTTAGTACCACATGCATTATATTTGTAAAAATGGGCTTAAATTTACAGATCCCTTGAAAACATATTGGAGACCTCAAAGGCCTGCTGACTACAGTTTGAAAATTGCTACACTAAATTACACCTACTCTATCCTCTTTCTATAAATCTTAGATAGAGAGCTTGTTTAGGACCTGCAGGGATGACACAGGATGAGGTTTATTCTTTGCCAGGGTTAAAACAGCTTGGGAAATATCCAAGGATTTTCCCAGATGTACCTTTTATGCTCAGAAAATTCAAATTGTTCAAACAGTAATTGAATGCCTAATAAACCAAAATAGCCCGTTTGAATATGAAACAAAATGTAAGATACCTATAAAACATAATTTAAAATGTCCAGTATTTAATCTAACATCATTAGACATATAAATAATAAGGAACATAATTAACAGTAAAGCAGCGGTCAGTAGAAATCACAACACTATGGCTCAGATGTTGAACATATAGGACTAAAAAATTTAAAAATTAAAAAAAAATTTAAATACCTTCGTGAAACAAAGAAGAAAATACTGTAAAGTGATTTTAATGAATAATCAGGTCAGATAAATATAAAATTTTAAAAAATGGAATAGAAACTCTAGAACTAGAGATGAAATAACTGAAATAATAAGTTATGTAGGTGGAGATGGTAGGAAAAAAAATACTGTAAACTTGAAGATAAATGAGTACAAATTATGCATAGAAATTACACAATCTGTAGAATTGAGTGGAGATGTTCTTACTGAACAAAAATAATTAGTGATTGGAAACCTGTGAGAAAATATATAACTACAACATATTTATATCTGGAATAACAAAATGAGGAGTGGGTGATTTGTGTAAAAACTATTTGAAGAAATAATACCCCATATCTTCTCAAATTTGATGTAGAAACAGATTTAGAGATCAAACAAAATCATAGAACCCAAAGTAGGTTAAATATAAGATAAAAAACACGTAAGCATATCAGAATAAAACTGATAAAAACTAAAATATAAAGAGAAAAATATAAAAGTGGTCAGAGGAAAAAGACATTATTTCTGGTTGAAACAGCTAATAATAATAATTTTTTTAACACCAGAAGGAATGGAGGTTATAAAACAAGGAAATATTATCTTTAAAGTACTGAAAGCAAAACGTCTCAATCCAAAATTCCATATTCACTGGAAACATTATTTAAATATAAGGGTGGAATTAAGAGATTTTTCAAATAAATGAAGCCGAGATCATGTGTCATCAGCAGAAATGCTCTACATAAAATGAAAAATGATGTTTCTCAGGCATAAGAGAAAAGCTCTGATCTACAAGAAGCAATCAGCGAATAAGTGGATATATATAAGTCTATGTGGGGTTATTAACCAAAAGATATAAAATTTGAGCTATGCAAGATAAACATATACAAAAAATTAAATTAAGTTCTAGGAATTGAATTAGGTACATTGTGCTTGTAGACAAAAATTACAAATGTATACTTGCAATTTTGTTAAGAGGGTAGGTCTTATGTTTAGAGTTCTTACCAAAATAAAATTAATTAACAAAAAGAAAGATGATAAAAATTAAAATTTAAAAAAATCTGCTTGTTCTTTCTCTTTGAAATTTAGGAAAAGGGCAAAAGTCTATTAAATGCAAAAGTGATGAAATTGTAAGATGGGATTTATAACCCATGTAGAAGCATAATATTTGAAAAAAGTCTACACAAATAACCAGGCACAGGAATAGATTTATAGTATGTTAACGTTTTATGCTTGGAAAGTGGGAATATAACAAGGAATTGTAACTTCTAAGTAGAAGATGAAGTGTGAGATGTGTAGAATGAAGGGGAAGGGAGAAGTTAGAATTGTATAGTATTTAGTGTGAAATTTGACAAAACATAGTAATAACTCGAAATAGACTTTGATAAGCTTAGAACCCACATTGTTAGTCATACATTACTGAAATAACATAAACATAAGAAAGACAGAGTGAATAAAATAAGACAGTTAAAATATTTAATTCATCCAGAAGACAGCAAGAAAAAAGAAACATCTTGGAAAAAACAAATAGGAGAGGAAAGCAGAAAAGGAATAGCAATATTGTAAACTTAATCACAAACAATTTTATTAAGGTTAAGTTGAATAAGCACCCAAATTAAAAGGCAAAGTTTTCACTGTAGAAAAGAGCAATGCCAAAGTACACTCTGTCAATTAAAGTAAATGTGAAACAAGAAAACGTATGTTTGAGAGAATGAAGGAAAATACTATGTACACAGTTCATAAGAAAGCTGGTATAGTTATAATAAAATTAGAAAAAATAAACTTTAAGGTATAGACCATTACAAGAGAGGAAGAGGAAAGTTGTGTAATAATAAAATTAGCAATGCAATGTCTTATGAATTCATAACAATCTTAAATATATATGCAAGATAACAGCACCAAAACTTATGAGACAGAATTAAGGGAGAATTAAGGTAGAAATAGATATACCACAATCACAGCTGGATATTTTAACACTTGTCTCTCAATAAATAATAGAACAAGAAGACAGAAATTCTGTAAGTTTAAAGAACACAGAAACAACATTATCAACTAAATTTTCCTGGTTGACATCATAGAACACTACATCCAACAAGAGCAATATGCTTATTCTTTTCAAATGTACATAGAATCTTCACCAAAACAGATTGCATAGTAGCCAAGAAAAAGTGCTTTGATAAATTTCAAATTATTTAAATTTTACTTTTTAAAATTCTTAATACAATGGAAATTTTAAGCATTAATCCTTATATGTTTAAAAATGTGTTGTATTATTTGAAAAAATGTCAAATCATTTTTTATACTCTGTCCATCCTTTTCCCACAAGTAAATGTTTGCCAGAAATTCACAATGTAGTTAATTGTAGTAACGATGTATTTGCTATAGCAAGATGGAAATGTAACATAATTCATGCAATGATTTTTTTCATATCTGTAATTATTAAATCATAAATATAAACATTATTAATGATCTTCTTATGTAGAGAGTTATTTTATTTTCTCATAGTTATTACTACTTCTGTTCAAGTTATATTCCTCAAAACTCACCTTAAATTTAGCTACTCTTTTCCTACTCTATTGTTACCTTATTTCTTATTTCTATTATTGTAAACCTTGTGGAATATAAATATTTTGGGGAAATCCACCCATGGAATTAAAAATATATTGTTTTAACTTATTGTTGCTTAATATTCTGAGGTTTTAATCCTTTTTAACTTATATTACTGAATTCTATTTTGTTTTCTGCTTAATGAGAAGCTCTGGACTTTCCCCACAACACAACCTTTACCATAGTAGATTTCTATTTGATTTACATAATCTGTCTTCATATCTTTCTCTCATATTCAATATTACACTCAGGATTCTCAATGACATATATAATTACACTTTTCTATCAATTTATAAATATTAATTACGATGTTAGAGGATAATGTTTGTTGAGTCTTTTTTATAGACCTGTCTGAGCACAAAAAAAAATAAACCTGATTATTTTCTACAACATGATTTTTATTTTATTTTTTTGTCCAATATTACATTGGGAAAAAAAAAATGATGCTCTGAGGAAGGTCAAGGGATGTGTCCTATAATTGGAGTGTGGAAATGATATCAGAGGTAGTGTCAGGGCCCCATAGTCAGCCTCAGATCACCCATTACTCTTACCAGCTTCTTGATTCCTCCGCCACAGGACAGAATTCAAGGGCAGAGTCACAGTAGAAAGTGAGAACAAGTTTCACATAACAGATAAAAAGTACAGGTTCTGCAGAGAGAGTACAGCATAGCTCCAGAGACTGAGCAGGGCCCACATCAAGTTTAACACAAAAGTAAGTTCAGTACAGACATCAAGACTAATGCAAAAGCAAGAAAAACACACTTATAGTTCAGTACAAAGTGCAGGCTGGCTCAAGAGAGTGAGTAGTGGCCTGCTAAAAGTAAGTTTACAAAGTTAACCATACACACCTCAGCCAGGGATGTGCAGGTTGCCTCCAGGAAAGTGAGCAGCAACCCCACCTTCAGCTGGGATTTGCCTTTTATAGTTTCTCTAATGAATACTCAATTAAGGGGGTGGTTCCCAGTTATGTAATAGTTTGTCTTGCACATGCTCAGTTGGTCTCTTCCTGGAGCATGTTCATTGGTCAGTCCCTAGCACATGTGCCAGGCATATTCAAGAATGTTCTATGCTCTCATTGAGCATGCCCAGCCACTGGATTTGCATAAGCCAGCTACTTGTGGTCTTATTTTCCCTTGTTGGTGCTAAAAATAGGTCTAACCGGCAACAGTAACTTTCCTCCAGGGGAGAGCTCAAAGGAGTGGGGGGTCTAAGACCTCAGGGAGTGGCTGGAAAGCCAGAGGCCTGTCCTGAAACCTGAACCCAGGGAAACTGAGAACCCTATCAGAAGAGTATACACCTAAATGCAGAAGCTGCTCCACAGTGCATGTTTTAACTACCCCTTCATATTCCTCTTGGTGAAAGATCTAATTAAGTAGTAGAGAAGAACAACACTTCTCCAGTGCTCTGTATTATAGTGACTTATTGTTTGAGGATTGATGAAATAGTCACACAACTCTTTGCTGTTGTCTAAGAAGGTCAGAGGAAAAAGACATTGTTTATAGTTGAAAATGCTTTCATCATATACTCTTTTGGCACAACATTAATAAAAAGTTACAAACCAATTCATTTGAACCATTTCTTTGCTGAAGAAATAAATACAGTATTTTCACAGTGAGTGTGTGTCTTAAAGAAGACACACCAAGGGAATTTTTAGTGAAATAGAATAAATGTATCTTTCCTGCACTTACACACCACACATTATCTTGTCTAATTATAATTTTGCCATCTAATTGATAATATCTTAGTAAATCGCACAGACTTTTTGACCTGCAAGGGCATAAAAAAGTGTATTAAACTCATCTGCACACTGGAAGCAATTATGATACATGTTAAAGAGTCAAAATTAATGAGTGCCCTACATCTGGAGATTGTTATCTATAGGTCTGTATCAATTCTAGCGGTCTATTTTGTTTAAAAAAAAAAAAAACTAATCCTTATGCACAATAACTTTAAGAACTTCTCTAATCAGTGTCATAACATATTTCATATTAAAATGGAAATGTAATTATATATTGAAATGTTTTTTCTTACAACTAACAAAAATTACCAACATATGAACAAATTCCTTTGTTCCTTTAAGGAATGAGAGCTATCTAAGGTAATTTAGGGGATACAAGTTTTTCGTTTGCAACAATGATAGCATCCAATAATTAAACTGTACTTTTAAAAAGCCACGTTTTTGCAGTTCTATTGTAAACACAGCCCAGGTCAGTCAAAGCAGCAACTAGGCAATTTCTCATTTGCACATAAGCAAGCCATTCTGGCCCTGCCATGCTGGGACACTCCTTTTATTTGAGGACTGACTTACATTTTGATTTTCACTACAAAATAAAAATACACAGAAAGTCTTCTCTGTATTTTATGCATAACTCTGCTGGAAAGCCAAGCCATCTTGCATCAGAGAATGGCAGATGTCCCTTAGACGCTCCTGTGTGCTCTGCTTGAACATAGTGGAACAAAAGCCAGTAAGAGTTTATTCATTCTTTAAGATTATGCACTGTGTGCAAAACTTTTTGGTCAAAAAATCTTATTCAAAACTTCCAAGAAACTGTTCTCATACTTGTTCATAATAAAATTGAGATGATAATAGTCTAAATAAAACATAATAATGGTACACTTAGAATCATATCTAAGGCTCCTTGTTTTGGGGATGGTCAATGGTAAAATATGACTGAAGGAATTAATCTTCAAAACATGTTGTTATGAACTCATATATGAATGGGTAAATATTAATGAGATTGATAATGAGGAGGAAGAAATACATAGGCCCTCTGAGATCTGGTTGTACTTCTGTGTACCATGTCGCTGCAAAGACTGCCTCCCCATGTTCAGAACTTTTAATTCCACTGTCTTTCTTTAATATCCTAGAATACAAATAGACAAAGCTTATTTTATATATTTTTATTTCACCTGGATATGCTTCCTCCCAGATTTTGTCTTGCTCCACTTGTCATTAATTTGTCTTAGATAAAGAGTGACCTCCTTTAGAGAGATCTGCCCCGTCCATCTTAGCTAACATCTGAACTGCCTTCGGTTTTATACTGTTCAACCATACTTTTCTTTATGATTCTTAGTAACAAATGAAATAATATTATGAAAAGTTGTCTGTTTTCCATTCCTTTAGAGACTAAGGACATAATTCTGTTTACTGTTGTATCTCTAACACCTGGAACAGTACTTGGAATGAAGCAAGTGTTGAAGAGGTTTACTGAATTTACTGAATAAAGAAAGAAATACTACCTTCATTGTGTTATTTGGCATTTGTAAATTTTGTACAGGATAATTATTTTAAAAGTTATTATAAAAATATTCTGCTCCCCTATATTATCTACATGTTAACAAAGCCTGTTAACTTTTTGACTAAAATGTTTATTTTTCAGAAATAAATCTGTTATACTTTCTCCCTAGATCAAATCATAATTCATTGCAATTTAATGTGACATGTTTATTTTTTTTCCAGCAAAAAATTGAAAAAGGCTACTCAGTCATCTGTAATATCATGACACTTTTATTGCATTTATCACTGCATGAAGATGAAGAAAATACTTACATAAATACAAAATCAAAAAGAATTTTTCTCATGGTTTATTCTGCAACTAAAATGTTTGCTACAATTAAACACACACACACACACACATACACCACACACACACACACACACACACACACGTATTCCCAGACAGGTTGTAGGCAAGGATTTGAAAAGAGGCATTTAGGGAGTTGTCTTAGTTTGTGAATTTATGAATAATGGAAATGTATTTTTCACAGTTATGAAGGCTGGGAAGTCCAAGATCACGGCACCAGCAAATTTGTTGTCTGGTGAGGGTTGTTAAAATACCCCCACCCCCACCCCAAGCAGACAAAATGGACTCTCTCTGGCTGGAGAGATATTCAAATTGTTAAACAAAACCAAAGGACCACAGCAAGGTGGAGTAGGCAGACACAAAGATCTCTCAGCTTACCAATACATGTTGCTATGTTACTGACTGCTATGAATTGCTTTTCCTTAACTGAGAAGGAGGCAATTCTCAGAAAATAAGGCCAAATCAGCCATAGCTGGGAATTCTACACTGACCTTCAGCACGTGCACTTGGTGCCAGTCATCAGCTTTCTCCTCATTCTCTCCAATTAACAAACTCCGTAGACAGTCTTCTGCAGGTAAGAGGGGCTATATGAAAACCAGCCAAGGTCAGTCTATGGGGTCTATGCAGTAACACACTTTAATGTCTTATAATTACATATATGGACTGTGCACATGAATACCCTTTATCATAAACATTCATAACATTTCTCTAAGCGCACTGAATATGCACATAAACCTGATCCTCCACGGAGGCATAAATAAAGACCAGTCTCCTCCACGGTGGCTTCACCCTCCCTCAGCAGAGTGCGTACTTTCTGTTTGCCTGGAGGCTGTATTCCCCAATTTGCAGATTGTTTCTTTCCTGGAAAATAAAGTCTCCTCCCCCCCATTAGTAGATCCTGAGGTCCTTTTTTTAACAGGTTCCATTTGTGCTTCTAAGGCAGTGTCTTGAACACTGATTCCTCTAGAGGGGAGGATCTCTGTATCCTCACGTGACAGAGGTGGAAGGACAAAAGGGACAAAGGCTGTGTGAAGCCTCCCTCTTTGATAAGGACTTTAATTCCATTTAGGAAGGGAGAAATCCTGATGTCTTAACTACCTCTTAAAGGCCCCACATCTTAATACCATCACAGTGGCTGTTAAGTTTCAACACCTGAATTTTGGAGGTGATACGCTCAAGCCAAAGCAGATGGTGAAACTATTCCTTATGATACCATATTTGCTAACATGTGACTTTCCATTTGCCAAAACCCATTGAACTATATAGGATAAAGAGTGAACCTTTATGTATGCAATTAAAAAAAACACACACATGTAGATAGTCAAAGGAGTCCTGATATGGAATGCAGAATGTAACAAACAATCTAACTGTATAACAAAAGTATGAAACAACCTCACTGAAAGGGATGGGGGAAAAGATATTAACCTAATTATCTTTGGAGATGAGTGATGTCTGAAAAAATTAATGGGAAAAGAAACTTTACATAAGCACTGACTCTATTATTAAAGTGCATCCCATGGGAGAATGGGTTAACAATGCTGATATACTGCTATACATGCATACTGGAATTGAACAATCAAGTAAACGGATGACAGATGCCCCACTTTCAATAATGGATGTAACATCCAGACAGGAGAAATGTAAGACAACTTGAACTCTATAGACCCATGGACCTAAAAGACATATACAGAACATTGCACCCAACAGCAGCAGAATGCATAGTTTTTTCAAGTGTGCATGGTACACTCTCCAAGATATGTTAGGTCACAAAAAAATTCATAAAAATAATTAAGATTAAAATTATGTGCAGTTTCTTTTCTGATAAAATGGAATAAAGCTAGAAGTCAATGCCAGAAAAAAAAAAAACTAGAAAATTTGTAAATATGTGAAAATAAAGCAACACACTCTTGAATACCAATTGGTCAAAAAAAAAAAAAAAAAAAAAAAAAAAAAAAAGGAAAATAAAAATTAT
>NW_007735889.1:62098-71924 GCF_000696425.1 Galeopterus variegatus
AAAAAAAAAAAAACAAGAAAATTTGTAAATATGTGAAAAAAAAGCAACCCCCCCTTGAATACCAATTGGTAAACAAAAAAAAAAAAAAAAAAAAGAAAAGAAAAGGAAACTAAAAATTATGTTGAGGCCAAAACAACAACAAAACCCCCACAAAAATATAACATACCAAAATTTATGAGATGCTTCAAAAGCAGTATTAAGAGAAAAGTTTATAAAGATAGTTGTCTACATTAAAAAAAGAATAGAGACCTCGAATTTAAAACAAACAAACAAAAAAACAAACAAAAAAACCCTAGCATTTCCCTTCAAGGAACTATAAAAAGAAAAAAAAAAAAAGCTAAAAGTTGGTCAAAAAAAGGCCATAATAAAGATTAGAACACAAATAAATGAAGTAGAGAATTTAAGAAACCCTAGAAAAAAATCAATGAAGCAAAATAATTGTTTTTTTGAAAAGATAAACAAAATTGACAAATCTTTAGCTATACCTACTAAGAGAAGACTCAAACAAAGTCAGAAAAAGAAGAGAAGACATTAAAACTGATGCCACAGATATTAGGGACTCATAAGAGACTATCATTAAAAAAAAATTGTTGACAAACTAGATAGCCTACAAAACATGGATAAATTCTTAGAAATACAACCTGCCAAGACTGAATCATGAAGAAATAAAATGTTTACAGACCTGTAACTAGCACAGAGTTGAGCAATCAAAATGCTCCTGACAAAAGAAAGCCCAGGACTGGGTGACTTCACTGCTGAAATTTACCAAATATTTAAAGAAGAATTAAAGCCAAACTTTCAAAAAAACTGAAAAGGAGAGGATACTTCTAAGCTAATTTAATGAAGCCAACATTACCCTGATACCAAAGCCGGGCAAAGAAACCACAAAAACAAAAGACTACAGGCAAGTACCCCTGACGAACATAGACACAAAAAATCCTCAACAGAACAGTAGAAAACTGATTCATCGATACATTAAAAGAATCATACAACATGTAAGTAAACAAAGCAAATGAATCCTCCACCCTTAGTAATCTGACTTTCTACCAGTATAAAGGTTTTTTTTTTTCCAGTGTATTTTTCTATTTTTTTCTGTCTCCTGTTCAGCAATTTCTTTATGTTAGCCTTACCTTCTTTTAATATATTCTCTACAATAGTCAAGTGTCAAAAAAAATAATAAAAAATAATAATAATAAATAATAAAATCCTGAATATCAATATCACTTGTATTACCAAAGGTCATTTAATTATTTCAAATTGCCTACAGTATATAGTTCATATTCCACAGCATTGTAATCAAGAGATTTAAAGATCAGATATCAGATTCCTGTTTTATGCTTAGTAATAGCAAATTTTTGTTTTCATTTTAATGTGTCATATCCTTTCATATAGTCATGCATTTGAAAATGCTGTTCTGTATATGAACTTCATTAACTCTGCTATTTCCACACAGACAAGACCTGCTTTACTTTCTCCCTCTACTCCAAGTTTTATTGGAGGGCTCATCTTGTAATTTTTCATCTGGCATTTTATCTTTGAACAAGTTATAAACATTTTTTGGACAAATAAATAAGGATTTTGGAAACCTTATATATTTTCAGTTCCTGGCACATAACAATACTCAATCAGTATATATTGAATTAAATAATATTTAATTGACAGGCAGTAATAAGTATATATTGAATTACATAATATTTAATTGACTTAGGCAGTTTAGTTTCTCTCCACTTTCATTAGTCAAATAACTCTAAACTATGTAAGTATTTTTAATTTGGGTTTTTTTTCTGATTTAACATAGATTTAGTATGCCCTTTAAAAATATTTACACATCAAAAATAACTATGTTCAATTATGACATATTAATTCTTTTGTCTTTGTTTATACTGAATTTTACCATCCTTTCAAAATCCAAGTTGTTTGTAGATTTTTTTCAGTGTCCTCGAAATCACCTATTTTAAAATTAAACATTATTTACAATTTATTATTCAATTTGAAATAACTTATTTTTAGAGAATCTTACATTTTGTCATAATACATGTCTTTTTTGAAAGTTGTGTGACATATATATGAACATGTGCTATATTTTTGTTTATTCTTACAATATCTAAAATCGTATGGTTACCCATTTTTAACTCTTACTTCATCAACCAAACGTTTCTCCCTGATCATAGCTATAGATGCTCTTAACCCACAATTGTAAACATATTAGAAACTACTAAACAAAGAGGAATGTAGTTATGATTTAGCTTAATTTTGTAGTTATCATTTTTGTATTATCAGGTGGACTTTTCCATTCTTCACAATACAAATTCAGTTAGTTTTTATGGATTGTTAGAAATAATTTGACTACTTCTAGATAACAAAAATGTGAATTTCATTCTTACTGTGTAGTTAAAAGAACTATCTGTGCACCCAATCAATGTTCTATCTATAGCTTGAAAACAGAAGTCCACTGACACATTGAGAAAGTAAGAAATATAATTACTCATATATTTTAGGGAAAATAAAGTACGTCAGCTACAATGCCAAACATTTTGTAAATTATCTTTATTTTTCCTTTTTCATGGAAATAAGGATATTTAAGTCCTTCAAAACACATTTTGAATTCTTTTGTATTTAGTTAGTTACAGTATAATGAATTATTTTATTTTGAAAATTTTTGACATAATAAAGTATATATACCGTAATATATAGGGCCTATTAGGCAAGGACATCAATGTTGAAATTTATTTAGAAATCTAGATTCAACTAGATATTTAAAATAGATACTAAATATGATGTAGC
The DNA here is from genome assembly GCF_000696425.1 of Galeopterus variegatus. NCBI lineage: Eukaryota > Metazoa > Chordata > Mammalia > Dermoptera > Cynocephalidae > Galeopterus > Galeopterus variegatus. The sequence continues at coordinate 64,883 of NW_007735889.1, forward strand.
AAGTGGGAATGCAAAATGGTACAGCCACTTTAGAAGTCAGTATGTCAGTTCCTTACGAAACTGAACATTGCTATATTATCCAGCAATTGCACCCCTAGGTATTTACCCAAATACATTGAAAACTAATGTCCACCCAGAAACCTGCACATGACTGTTTATAGCAGCTTTATTTGTACCTGCCCAAACACGGAAGCAACCAAAATGTCCTTCAGTAGGTGAATGGATAAATAAACTCTGGTATATCTAGGCAGTGGTATATTATTCAGCATTAAAAATAAAGGAGCTACCAAGCTGTGAAAAGACATGGATGGATCTTAAATGAATACTGTTCAGTGAAAGAATCTAATCTGCAAAGGATACATACTGTATGATTCCAACTGTACGACATTCTGGCAAAGGCAAAAACTATGGTGAGAGTAAAGAGATCAGTTCTTGCCAGGGGTTAGGTAGAAGAAGGGATAAATAGGCAGAACACGGGACTTTTAGTGTGGTAAAACTATTTTTGTATAATAATAAAATGTGGATTCAAGACATTAGACATTTGTCAAAACTCAGAGAATGTGTACCAAGAGTAAGCCCTAATGTCAACTACAGGCTTTGGCGATAATCATGTGTCAGTGATGGGTCACTGATTGTAACAAATATACCACTCAGTGGGAGGTGTTGATAATGTGGAGGCTGCGTGTTGGGGGGAAGGAGGCACAGGGGAAATCTGTGTACATTCCACTCAGTTCTGCTGTAAACCTAAAACTGCTCTATAAAAGATAAAGTCTTAAAAAATACATGATGTGAATATCCAGCAAACAAAATATCTCTCCTTCATGTCTTGCTACACTGTATAAATATCATTGTTCTATTTTCTGCACATAGCCTAAGTTCTTTAAACCCCTGAAATACATTTTTTCCATATTCTGGTGTGTCCTGCGAAGGAGTGTATTTATTATCTAACATCCAAGCGGGGACTACTTTTTAACAAGGGTAGCTCAGTGAGAAACAATGTCTATAAAAATGCAACAGAAGAGTGAAGTGGGAGGGTATCAAAATATTTTTTGCCTAATATTTTAATCCACAATGGCTCGCTATATTACATATTAACTAAAACAACTTTTAAATTTTCCATTCACAACATAAAATGTACAATTTTATGATGAGAGTGAAACAAGCATCATTTTGGCACTATATGCAAGGTTTCCCCATATATGCTTTTTATAATGGTTTAAAAAATTACTAAGACTATGATCTAAAAAGCATAATATATGTTCACTCTCTACATAAAATTTAAGCACTACAGAATAGGAGAAAATATAAAAACTTAGCAGAAATCTTCTTTCTTAAATAGCCATCCTTTATAGTTGCTAAAATGATTCACATATTTCTTCATTTACAAAACAGGCAGACAGATAGATACAGATATTAAAAAGCAGCATATACTGCATCCTATTATCGGTAAAAGTTCTATGAATTTTAACAATACTTTCAACTTTGCAAAAGTAAGGAAATTTCAAAGATATTAAAATAGCTTTACATTTTAGTATTGCATTCACCTTGCATTAAATCTGCTATACATACATTATCAGAAATAAAATTACCATATATTCATGGGTGTCTTTCTGATCTCTTATATTCTCTTTCAGTATTAGTCTCTGTCTTAATAAATAGGGCAAAGTTCTTCTCTCTTCCTTTCTCTGTCTCAGGAACATATATATATATATATATATATATATATATATATATATATATACATATGTATGTGTATGCATATATATACATAATCTTTGTTCCTTTACTTTTCTTTTTCAAATTTCACTATGAAAAAATTTGTTTTTTTATTGAATCTATAGGTCAGTTAAGGAATATTGCGGGCTGCCAATTTTAATGATTGTTTGAGCTATGTCCATGAATAATTTTGGCCTGTGGTTTTTTTCTTTCAAATATGAGTACTCTTCTGTTTACATGTTGATATTAAAGTATGCTAGCTTCATATACAGAAATCTTTTTCTCTTTTTGGTGAGAATTTGTATGTGATTGAAATAATTTCTTTTAAACTTGTGGTAAAAGTGATTATAAACCACTGGTAGGTTTTCTTTGAAGAAGTATTTAAGTACCAGTCCTGTATCTTAAATAGAAAAGGATCATTCAGTTTTTTAGGTTTTCTAAAAAAAGTACTCTGTTAATCAACGTAGAGTAGGTTTTTTTTTTTTTCATTGTTTTAGCATCTGTTATGTCCTGTTTTCTTTCATTTTTTTTTTTTTTTTTTCCTTTTTGTCTTTTTTCGTGACCGGCAACAGATCGCAACCCTCAGTGTTGCTCCCGCACCTCGCTCAGCCAGTGAGCGGGAACCAGTCTGTATGTGGGATCCGAACCCTCGGCGGGAGCGCCGCCGCACTCCCAAGCAGCGCACTGTAGCAGTGTGCCACTGGGCCGGCCCCCTGTTTTCATTTTTGCTCCTGTTTATTTCTGCCTTTTTTTTTTCTTGATACATCTCATGCTAGATTTGCCACTGTCATTAGTGTTTTTAGGGAGCAGCATTGGCCTTGTTTCTGCATTATATGTTTATGCCTCTTCCTGGTACATTCTTCCATGTATGCTTGTTGGGTTCATTTTTGCCTTTTATCTAAATTCTGTAACTTCTTAGTTCATTATTTTTTTTCAGCCATTTTTTTCCATGCAATTATAAATGTTTTAATCAAACATGTTTTACCTGTATCCTTCATATTTTTCTTTGTATTTATAAATTCTAAGTGTATTAAAATATTATAGTTTTTCTTTTAACAATCTATATTTGTTTTATTCTTAATTCCTGTCACATAGTATATTTTATATTTACTTTTGTAGTTGTTCTTAGTTTACTTAGTCTGTATCCAAAAAATTCTTTAGAATTTCTAATGACTTTTTAATGATTTATTATGCAACAGTGTTTATAGATAGCTACAACAATATCCTAGATATCTGTCATATCAAAAATGTTACTTTTGCATTTTATATTTCTACATTATTAATGCCATTTTGTGTTTAATCATTTAATTGCTGAAAGGGTTGTATTAATAAATCTCAGTGTATTGTAGATTTGTCTGTTTATCCTTTTTATATAACTTTATATGTTGCAAGGCTCTGTTATTAGGAGGCATGTAAATTTAAAATTGCTTTGTACAGGATATTAGTAGAAAAGCTCTCAGTTCTTCCCAGTTGATTATGATACCAGCTGTGGGTGTTTTTTACAAGTGTCATTTATTATGTTAATAAACTTTTCTTATATACCTAAACCATGGGGTGTTTGTACCTAGAAAGGATGTTGAACTTTGTCAAATTATTTTTCTGCATCAGTTGAGATGATCATGTGGCTTTTATCTTCATTCTGTTAAGGTGATATATCACATTGATTTGTGATGATAAACCAGCCTTGCATGCCAAGGATAAATCCACCTTGGTTATGATATACAATCTTTTCAATATATTGTTGGATTCAGTTTGCAAAGATATTATTGAGGATTTTTGCATCAATGTTCATCAGAGATATTGGCCTGTAGTACTCTTGCAGTGTCTGTCTAGCTTAGGTATCAAGCTTATCCTGATCTTGTAAAATGTGTTTGAAAGTATTCTCTTCAGCTCTATTTTATGTAAAAGTTTTACAAATATTGATAACAATTTTTTGAATGTTTGGTAAAATTCAGCTGTGAACTCATCTGGGTTTTTCTTTTTTGCAATATTTTTAATTACTACTTCAATCTTATTGTTTGTTATTGGTATGTTTAAGCTTTCTATTTCTTCCTAGTACAATCTTGGTAAGTTATATTTTTCTAGGCATTTATCCATATCCTTTAGGTTATCAAATTTGTTGGCATATATTTATTTATATATTTATTTATTTTATTATTATTATTGTTATTATTTTGTCTTTTTTGTGACCGGGAAGGGGATTGCAACCCTTGGCTTGGTGCCACCTGCACCATGCTCAGCCAGTGAGTGCACTGACCATCCCTATATAGGATCCGAACCCGCGGCGAGAGCGCTGCTGCACTCCCAGCGCCGCACTCTCCTCTCCTGAGTGAGCCACGGGGTCGGCCCATCATATAATTATTTATAATAGACCTTTGTGATCCTTTTTATTTATGAGATACATGTTGTAATGTCTCCACTTTCATTTCTGATTTTATTTATGTGAGTTTTTTCTTTTTCTTAGTCTAGCTAGGGGTTTGTCAATTTTATTTATTTTTTTTAAAGAATCAACTCTTGCTTGTATTGATTTTTTTCTATGATTTTTCTGTTGTCTATTTGATTTATTTTTATTCTGATGTATATTATTTTCTTCCTTCTGCTAACTTTGGACTTAGTTTGTTATTTTTCTAGCTCCTTGAGGCATAATGTTAGGCTATTTATTTGGGATCTTTCTTGTTTTCTAATGTAGGAAGTTCTTGCTATAAACTTCCCTCTTAGAATTGCTTTTGCTGCATCCGGTAAGTTTTATTATGTTGCTTTTTCATTTTCATTTGTCTCATGATACTTTTTAACTTCCCTTTTGATTTCTTCTTTCACCCACTGGTCGTTAAGGAGCATTTTGTTTAATTTCCACATATCTGTAAACTTCCCAATATTTCTTCTCTTATTGATTTCTAGTTTCATATCATTGTGGTTGGAAATTATACTAGAAATGAGTTTAATTCTTTTTAATTTATTAGGTCTTGTCTTTCCATTTGCCACAGCATGGATATACTTGGAAGGCATTATGATAACTGAAATAAGCCAGACACAGACAGGAAAATATTGTGTTATCTCGCTTATATATAGAATCTAAAAAAAACCCAAAGGTCATATATACAGAGAGACAGAAGAAATAGTTGCTACCAGAAGCAGAAGTGGGGATGGGGAGTAGAAATATGGGGGATGAGCAAGTCTAGACAGCCAATGTACAAAATGAGGACTATAGTTAATAAAACTGTACTGTATTTGTGATTTCTGTTAAATAAATGGATTTGAGCTACTTTTGTGAAAAAAATAACTGTGTGAGATGATATATTAATTTTCTTGACTATAGTAACCTTTTTACTATCTGTATGTATGCCATAGCTCATGTTGTAAACTTCAGATATGCACAATAAAATTTAATTTTTAAAAAGATCTGAACAGACACCTCACCAAAGTATATAAAAAGATGTCAAATAATACATGAAAAGATGTTCAACATCGTATATGATTAGTGAATAAAAAATTTAAACAAATTAGATTTAATAGGTATGTACACATTAAAATGGCTAAAATCTAAATAAATTACAATATCAAATGCTGGCAAGACTGTAGAGAAACAGGAACTATTATTCGTTGCTGATGGGGATTTGAAATGAAACAGCTACTTTGGGAGACAGTTTGGCAGTTTCTTACAAAAGTAAACATACTCTTACCAAAAAATCCAAAAATCATGCTCTTTGGTATTTATTCAAAATAAGTGAGAATGTATTTCTACACAAAAAAACTGCACACAAATATTTATAGCAACTTTATTCATAACTGCCCAAAACAGGAAGCAACTAAAATGTCCAATAGATGAATAGATGAACAAACTATGGTCCATCTACACAATAGAATATAATTCAGCAATAAAAAGAAATAAACTATCAAACTATGAAAATATAGGGAGGAATCTTGAATGCATATTGAAAAGTAAAAGAAGCCATGATAGAAAAGGCTACATACTGTATGATTCCAAATATATGACATCCTGGAAAGAGCAATACTATAGAGGCAGTAAAAAGATCAGTGTTACCTGCAGTTCTGGTGTGGGGCAGAGTGGGCAGGGAAGGATGAACGAGGAAGTGAACCTACTCTGAATGATACTGTAATGCTGTATCCAAGACAATATGCATTTGTCAAAACCCTTAGAAGTATACGAGACAAAGAGTAATTTCTAATGTAATTAGAATGTATAACAAGAATGTTAATAAGAAAGGCAGTAAGAATGTACCAATATTGATTCATCAACTATACCTAATACAACATACAAATGCAATATGTTAATAAAAGGAGAGATGTTTTCCAAGGAGAAGAGTTATGTGGGAACTCTCTATACTATTTGGTCAATTTATCTGTGATATTTATTAAACAAAATCTACTTATTTAAAACAATTTTGAAAATTAAAATATAATTGCAATGTCTTTCTTTTGAATTTATTTTTTTATCATGATGTTATGATTCCTTTTACCTCTAATAATTCTTTTTGTTTAAATGCTGATTTGCTTGATATGTGTTTTAGTCCGTCTTGTGTTGCTATTACAGAAATAACTGAGACTGGGTAATTTATAAAGAACAGAGGTTTATTTGGCTTACGATTCTGGGACAGCTGCATCTGGCATGGGCCTCAGGCTGCTTCTACTCATGGAGAAAAGTGGCAGCAGCCGGCGGGTACAATCAGATCATATGCCAAGAGGAACCAAGAGAGAGGAAGTAAGAGAGAGAGAGAGGGTTTCAGCGTCTTTTTAAGCAATGAGCTCTCACGGGAACTAATAGAGCGAGAACTCACTCATTAATTCCCTTCCTCAGGGAGAGCATTAATCCATTCATGAGGGATCAGCATTAATCCATTCATGAGAGATCTGCCCCCATGACTCAATCAGTTTCCAATACTGACACATTGGGGATCAAATTTCCACATGAGTTTTGGAGGGGACAACACATCCAAACTCCATCAATATGAATATATCTATGCTGCCTTTTGTTTTAATTGATAAAATTATTGTAAAAACATGTATTTATGGAATACATTTAGCATCTAAGTGTGTGTGTGTGTTCACGTGTTGGGCTACGCCCGGGCCGCCAGCCATTTTGGGAAAGTACCTCAGCCATTTTAAACTTGCTTCGGGCTGATTCTGGGAAACCGAAACCTAAGCGGAGAACTCAAAACTTAAAAGAACTAACTTCCGGGGTACGGTGACTCTGCACTTTTTTCCCGCCTGCCCTGTCCTCACCCCTCCTCCCGGGTTGCAGTGTGACAACTCACTATTGGATAAGAGCTCCCCCGCCCCTGGTACCTTATAAAAACCCCTGCTTGCT
>NW_007735890.1:0-2276 GCF_000696425.1 Galeopterus variegatus
GATGATTTTGAGTCCCCTCTACCTCTATTATACACTTGAATCATGCCCTCCTTTCCAATTCATGTGTTAAAGTCTCAATCTGCAACCTCAGAGTATAGCAGTATTTGGAGATAAGGTCCTCAAAGAGGCAATTAAGTCAAAATGAAGCCATTAGAGTGTTTGGTATCCTTACGAGAAAAGGAAGAGACACCAGGGAGTCCTGCACAGAGGGATGACCATGGGGGAGAGGCAGCAGGAGAGCAGTCTTCTGCAAGCTGAGGAGGGAGGCCTCAGAGGAAACCAATCCTGCTGGCATCTTGATCTTGGACTTCCAGCCTCCCGCACTATGAAAGCACAAATTCATGTGGTTGAAGCCACTCAGTCTGTGGTATATTGTTATGGTTGCTCAAGCAAACTAACTTAACCCCCTAACACAGTCTCTCTGAACCTGGAAGAAACAATGAGAGAGCAGCTTTGGGAAACATCTATGCAGAGGGAGGCCAGTCATTAAAATTCTAAGTCTTGAAGAGTGGACCTTCCTGCCCNTGGACTTCCAGCCTCCCGCACTATGAAAGCACAAATTCATGTGGTTGAAGCCACTCAGTCTTTGGTATATTGTTATGGTTGCTCGAGCAAACTAACTTAACCCCCTAACACAGTCTCTCTGAACCTGGAAGAAACAATGAGAGAGCAGCTTTGGGAAACTTCTATGCAGAGGGAGGCCAGTCATTAAAATTCTAAGTCTTGAAGAGTGGACCTTCCTGCCCCTGGAGATGTGTCTTGCTGCTTATTTAAAACATAGATGGTTATGCTGGCCTGTCATGCCTGACCTAAAGCTTTTATTTAACCATCTGCAGGTGCCATGTACTGAACCATGTTTAGTCTTTATGGGCAGATCACACCTGCCTTCCTCTTCCTTTCATCATTCTTCGCTTTCCCCTTTTTCCAGCTTATGTCCTCTTCCTCTTGCCCACCTCACTCCCACCTGCTCTCTCTCCTTTCTCCTGTCTCTCTTTTCTGTTTCAGATGCAGTATTTAAAATGGTCTGTCAGTGAGCATGGAAGGAGGAGGCACAGGTGTCAGCTGGCAGCCATGACTGAAATGAACAGGATTCTTGAACCTACTGGTATAGAAATAAGCCAGCATGCTAAGGTTAAAACACAAGTCGTTATCATACCTCATATCTTAGGTACATGTTTGTCTTCTAAAAGCATTTCTTGCCATACGTCCTCATGAATAAGTGGGAGTAAAAAAATAAACAAATAAAATGAAAAAAGAAAGATACAACAAGGACAATAATATGTTGAACTTTCAAAAGGAGAGAACAGAACGGAGGCTACCAGAGGTGGGAAAGGGGGAAGAGTAGGGGGATTAGCAAGAAATTGGTAAAGGGNGAGGCTACCAGAGGTGGGAAAGGGGGAAGAGTAGGGGGATTAGCAAGAAATTGGTAAAGGGCCATGTATTAGTCTGTTTCTGTTGCTTATGACAAAATACCTGAAACTAGGTGATTTATAAAGAAAAACAAAATTTACTGCTTACAGTTTCTGAGGCTGGGAAATCCAAAGTCCATTTGGTGGTGGTGACAGTGACCCAGTGGTCTCACATTGCACGATGGTGGAAGCAGAGAGAGCAGGACAGACTTTCTCTTCTTTTAAAGCCCTCAGAACCACACCCCCAACCACCATTTCAATCCATTCACTACTGCGCGGTTCTACAATCTAATCACCTCTTCAAGCCTCCATTCTTCAATTACTGTAATAGGATTTCCCACCCTCTTAACAGTCACAGTGGGGGCTAAGTTTCTAATACGCAAAATGTGGGGGATACAATTCAAGCTTCAATGAGTTTTGAGGGGACATGATTTAATCCACTACATTCTGTCCCTGGCCCCTCAAAACTCTTGTCCTTTTCAAATACAAATACATTCATTTTATCCCCAAAGTGTTATCTGTTTCAACTCAAAACTCCAAAGTTCAAAGTCCCATCTGTGAACTCAATATAAATTATTTACTTCTGAGATACAATGGTGGGACAAACACAGGGTACATATTCCCGTTCCAAAAGAGAGAAATAGGCCAAAAGAAAGGATTAACATGTCCTGTATTAGTCCGTTTGTGTTGCTATAACAGAAATACCTGAGACTGGGTAATTTATAAGGAAAAGAGGTTTATTTGGCTTACGATTCTGGGACAGCTGCATCTGGCATGGGCCACAGGCTGCTTCTACTCATGGTGGAAAGTGGCAGCAGCCGGCGGGTACAAGCAGATCACATGGTGAGAGGAAGCAAGAGAGAGAGA
>NW_007735890.1:2949-9385 GCF_000696425.1 Galeopterus variegatus
ATGGTGAGAGGAAGCAAGAGAGAGAGAGAGAGATGGTGCCAGGGTCTTTTTAAGAAACGAGCTCTCGCGGGAACTAATAAACCAAGAACTCACTCATTAATGTCCCCTCCCCCAGGGAGAGCATTAATCCATTCATGAGGCATTCGGTCCCATGACTCAATCAGTTTCCAACACTGCCACATTGGGGATCACATTTCCACATGAGTTTTGGAGAGGACAACACATCCAAACTCCATCATGTCCCAAACAAGTCCGAAACCCAGCAGGGCAAGCATTAAATCTCAAAACTGGTAAATCAGGTACCTTGATTCCATGTTCAATGTCCTCTGCACACTGGTGTGGGGGCTGGGTCCCCAAGACCTCTGGCAGCTCCACTCCTATGGCTTTCCTGATCTCAGGTGATGCTTTAGCTCTCTCAGGCTGGCTTTGTACTCTGGTAGCTCCACAGGTCTGGGGTCTCCATGACGGTCCCGCTCTTGTGGCTCTACTAGACATGGAGCTGATGGGGTTTCTCTGCTGCAACTCCAACCCCACATTTCTGCTCAGCATTGCTGTAGTGAAGGTTTCCTGCGGTGACTCCACCCTCTGCAACAGATCTCTTCCTGGGCCCCCAGACTTTTCCATACATCCTCTGAAATTGGGGTGGAAGTTCCCAAGCCTCCACAGCTCAGCATTCTGTGAGACTGCAGACCTCACATCACGTGGATGCCACCAAGTCTTCCAGTTTGTATTTTCCAAAGCTGTGGGTCCAGCCAGACTCAGGGCCAATTTATTCAAAGCTGGAGCAGCCAAAGAAGCTGGGGTTCTGGTGCTGGAAGCAGCTTCACAAGGTGGTCCTGGGCAGTGAGCCCACGGAGGGCTCCTCAAGCCTGTTCCCCAAAACCATTCTGTCTCCCTAGTTCTTTGGGCCAGAAATGGAAGAGTTGGCCCCAGAGCCTTCTGCAATGCCTTTAGGGCCTTTCTCTCCTCTTGATAATCCCTTTCTTTTGTACTAATCTTCTTAGCTAATGGTCACTAGGCTGCACCACTGCATGCTCTCTGCTGCTCTACCATATATATGCCCAGGCTGCAAACTTTCCAAATCTTTACACTCTGCTTCCCTTTCAATTCTGGCTTTACATTGTGCCTTTGCCACCATAACTCAGCATAGGCTGTTGCAAGTAGCCATGCAACTTCGTTAATGCTTTGCTGCTTAGAAATTCCTTCAGCCAAATGCTCTGGTTCACAACTCCTCAGTTCCAATTTCCACAAAGTCCTAGGGCATGGACACGACACAGCCAAGTTCACTGCCAGTTCACAGCAAGGGTGAGCTTTGCTCCAGTTTCTAATAAACTCCTTCTAATTTCTACCTGAGACTTCCTTAGAATGGTCTTTATAGTCCATATTTCTATCAGCATTCTGCTCGCCACCACGTACCCAGTCTCTAAGACATTCCAAACTCTCCCTCATCTTTTTGTCTTCTTCTGAGTCCTCCAAACTCCTCCAACCTTTGCCTAACACCCAGTTCCAAAGCTACTTCCACATTTTCAAGTGTCTGTTATGGTATCAATTTTCTGTATTAGTCAGTTAGTGTTGCTTATAACAAAATACCTGAAACTAGGTGATTTATAAAGAAAAACAAAATTTACTGCTTATAGTTTGTGAGGCTGGGAAGTCCAAAGTCCATCTGGCGGTGGTGACAGTGACCCAGGGGTCTCACATTGCAAGATGGTGGAAGCAGAGAGAGCAAGACAGACTCTCCTCTTCTTTTAAAGCCCTCAGAACCACACCCCTGACCACCATTTTAATCTATTCACTACTGCATGGTCCTACAATCCAATCACCTCTTCAAGGCTCCACCTTTAATTACCATAATAGGATTTCCCACCCTCTTAACTGTCACAGCAGGGGCTAAGTTTCTAATACATAAAAGGTGGGGGATGCAATTCAAGCTTCAATGAGTTTAGGAGGGGACATAATTCAATCCGCTCTAGGTCACGAAAATGATTACATTGTGTAGTGATAAATATAGTAATTATCCTGATTTGAGCATCACACATTACAGACATGTATTGATATTCAATGCTTTACTTCACAGATATGTACAATCAATAATGTTTCAATTAAAAAATATTTCAAGAATAAAAAAAAATGTAAGCACCAGTAAAAATCCCTCAGCATTGTAATCAATGTTGAAGATTCCCCAACTCTGTTTGGCTTCTCATTTTAGGAAACAGATGGTGAAGAACCTCTCAGCTTGTTGCAAAACTTAGAACTCTCAACTCTACACTTTAGTTTTTTGGATTTCATCCTATATACAAAATAACATACTTAAAATCCATAAGAAGAATTCTTAAACTATGGGAGAAATACGGTTTAACACTTCTTCTCTGGCCCAAAGAAAATAATTGATATCCCGATAAAGTCATTATTAAAAGTAATGGATGGGCAAAGCCTGGAAAAATAATTTTTGACGATTTCAAAACAGGATGAAACAGGAAAATGTCTGGGTTTCACAGTGTTATTTGACAAACATACGCCATGTGCTCAGGGATGTGCATCTCCTCAGTCATAAATTAAACATCACCTCATGGTACCTCTTTTTCTAATGATGGTAAAATCTATGTCTTCTAGGTGTGGTTTCAGGAAGGAAAATGAGAAAAAGAAAGGAAAGAATAGAAAATAAAGAAAACCAGTGAAGCTTTTTACAGTTTAAAATGCTAAAGATATTAATTACTATTTTGTGTCCAGCAGTGTTACTGAAGTAAGTTTACCTTGAGTGACAGGTGAATAACAGAAGACAAAGCTGCGTGAGACTCCCAGTCCTGGAGGATGTGTCATTGCTGAAGGCAGACTGCAAGAACCCAGCTGTTCAGATGGGCATGGGTGATCTGTCTCAGATGAATTATAGGAAGCACTAGGGTACACCCTAGGTTAAATTTGGAAGTCATTTATTTCCTAGCTGGCCCTTTCTGTATAAGTGTTTGTATATGTGGGCCCTTCAGTTTTTCATTGTCTTGTGTATTCCTCTCTGTCCTTACTTACCTATGTAAATTCATATTCATGGGCATTAGCATCTCCTATCTAAAGATGGAATTTCAGGCATCAATCCCAGATAGGGCACTATTGATATCTTCACTATCTGGTGCTTCTTCTTGTCAACATCCCCGAAGAGAGGCCACATATCTGTGCACATATCTATATCACCACAATGCCCATACCTCTTTTAGAGTGTCCATATTCACAGGTATACTTAAATATAGAGAAGTGAGCTCTCTCTGCAAAGCACCTTGCAAAAGCCTCACTTTTCTTCTGGCTATAGCCAGTCTAACTTCTCATTTACTTTTTTAAAAGTAATAAAGAAGTAATAACAAAACATAACTGTGTGTTTTCCCAGAGTGTCATAGCTTAAGAAATCCTTTACATAGAATTCAAAAATTATAATTTATGTCTAGCTGTTTATCCATATATGTGTGTTAAATTTTATAAAATCATAATTTCAGAAATGAGAGGTTTGGAAATATGAGTAAAGGAGATTTTTTTTAAGAGTTGTAAATTTAGTAAAATATGCATAGGATGACTATGCTGATTCAAATATCTTCCTATTGTTGCTCCAAATACACTTGCTACTAATGTCCACTATTTGTCTTGCTTCAGTTCTAAAGGCTGTGATGAAAAAGAATCATCAAATCTCTAGATTTAGAGAGATGCAGATGAATCATGTCTCACAATTATTTCAGCTGTACAAATGCTTTTTCAAAACTCCCACTGCAATGTCATTGAGCTTTCATTCTATAATATCTACACCACTAACAGTTGCATGGTTGAATGGGGAATACCTCTTTTTCAGACTTGCTTCAAATCCTGGCTCTTTTAATATGATCTAAACCTTCTGTGCCACAGTATACGCTCTTCTGTTAAATGGCCACATTAGGCTAGGTGATATCAAAGTTCCCTCACAAACAATCATTCTGTAAAACTAATTTGGATCGATCTTATCTTACACCTGCCCTGATATAGGAAGAAATAAGGAAACCCACTAAAAAAGAGAACATGAAGTTACCTGTCTCCTTTCCTGGTTGTGCTGTCCGAAGGATCTGAATTTACCTCTTCAGGACATGTGGCACAGACAGAACAGGCAGAAAATAAAGGTGAGGCCAGTGCAGAGAGTTTATAAGCCAGCAGACATTTTCAATTTTTTCTAGCGTTTGTGAGGTTAATATACACAGAAGCTTAATCAAATTGAGGACAGCTGCACAGAAAGTCATTGTTCGGCTTTGGTGTATTCTGGTGAACATTTTCCAGGCCTTTGCTAATTATCCTTCCTTATCCGCCTTTGACCACTTAGTCATTTGGAATATCATGATCACTAACCCCAAGAGGCAGAAAAGAGGTAAAAGGTACACAACATGCACTATATAGACATAGATAGAGTGCGTATATATAGAATGTATACAATGTGTGAATATACATACGCCATATGTATTATATATATGCACCATATATATGAAGGTACTTAAAAATTTCATGAAAAAACAGAATTAAAGGATAATACAAATCTTTCCGTGAATATATTATATATTTATTTTTTGGCAGCTGGCCAGTAGGAAGTTCCGAACCCTTGTCCTTTGTGTTACAAGCCTGTGCTGTAACTAAATGAGCCAACCAGCCAGCCGCACTGTGAACTTTGTAAACACTCGTGTGTGTGTGTGTGTGTGTGCGTGTGTGTGTGTGTGCGTGTGTGTGTACATACTGCATAGTCACTAATAGCTTCTACTTAACAGCCCCTAAAACTTTTAAAAGAAAATATTGAAGTAAGCACGCAGGTGGAGTTTGGGGGCTCATCTGATTGTTTTCTGCCTCCATACCTGAATTTCCCAACTTTCTTCACGTTCGCTCTCCTTGGTGCAACTGTGAAGTCTGTGGATATCTGCTTTTGTCTGCGTGTAAGGTAACAAGATAGCTACTTAAGAATGGAGTAGGCTGGTTTTATAATTATAGCTAACTCTTTTTTTTTCTACTTCATAGGAAATTTGTTTCTTAAGAATTTTTTATGGATTTTTCTAAACCTGCTTGCTGCCTCTCAGAGGATCTTTATCAGTGTGAAGATGATAGAATCCCTTTGAACAGTCAAAAATTAGGTGATTCTCTAAAACAAAAAAAGGCTAAAAAAAAAGGGTTTTTTTGTTTTGTTTTGTTTTGTTTTAATCCGAAAATTCAGATACAAGTTGTGGATTTAGAAACCAGAATAGGGTAAGCCAGTAGAGAATTTTAGCATTAATCCAGTAGAAACTAAAGTAGGAGTTAACCTTTCAATAGTGGGTAGAATAAATGAAACCATGATTAAGGAACTCGCTGGAGTGTGAATTGGCGTAAGAAGATCTGAATGTCTGGTATTTTTGTAATACCCAGAAAGCTATTACAATAACACAGGCAAGGAGAGAATGATCACAATATTGAGAAAAAAATCGATGTGCATTTTTGATGAAATGTATATCAGAAATTAGCTGGTCCGCTGGTTTCCACAATCATCTGGAGAGCGTTATTCATACTACGCACAACTGCATCTTGCCAGCATTGAAAATTCTTGATGTAGGTCAACGGTTCATTTTTGTGGATAAAGAGACAGTGACTCAGAGAGGTTATGAACTTTCTGCAAATCAGAAAGTTGCTTGTGAACATACTGGGAGCTGCATGAAAACATTTGCATTAAACCTTCTCTGGGCACACCAGGATGCCTTTTCTTGAAAAGGGAGGGTGTTTTTCTCCCAAAATTACAGATTTGTGGAACCATTTGATTCTACCTGTGTTATTACTAAGTTTCAGGGAGTTCAGCACCATCACCTTCCTCCCTTGCAGAATGCACTCACATGCCACCCACTTTAGCATATCCATACCACTCAAAAGTCGAAGGTTTTGAACTCTGCTTTTATTTAGTGAAACACAGCTCTTTCCACCAACATCCCTTCTAGTCTTTGACCATCTTATTTTTTGAGCTGAATTGGTTATTTTCCTCTCTCTACCTCTGTGAAGGATACTATTTGTTTTCATATTTTGTGTTAATGTCCTTTTTTTGTATTTCCATGAAAATCCAGTCAGTAATCCCTTATGAGCTATATTTAGCAAGCCTCAAATGCTTCTTTCAAACACAGCCTGGCTGAGTTTTGGTCCCAAGCAAATATCAGGTGATTGTAGCCTAAATATTACATCGCATCTGAGTGATTTGAGTTATAAACTAGACAGACTGTAAATGAAATCTTAAAAACTTTCTTAGGATATTGTCTGGGAACCCAGCTTTGTTCTACTGAGCCTGGAAACTTAACTCCTAAACTGTTCCTCAGGCATCCATCAAAATGGATTATTATTTAGCAATAGGAAGAACAGGTGTTGCTTTGTAGAGTTGCAAAGGGAGACATTTGGTACCAACAACAGAAGTTTATTACATGCACTTGCATTT
>NW_007735890.1:10593-11573 GCF_000696425.1 Galeopterus variegatus
AGTTCCTTACTGGAGTGTAAGTCTCTACAATTCCTCATCTTTTTCAGAAATGATTTGCCTATTGAATTTCCTTTGACTTTTCATGCAGATTTTTTTAGTGTGCTTTTTTTTCTTTAGGTTTTTTAAATTTACTTTTTATTGAAACATAACATATTAATTGTACATATTTATGGGGTACAGAATTATATTTCCATACACGTATCTAATGTTTGATGATCTAACCAGGTTTAAAAGCATATTCATCATTTTAAAACTTAATCATTTCTTTGTAATGTGAACATTTGATCTCTCTTCTTGTTAACATGCAGTAAATCATTGTTCACTACAGATTTTAAAGTCAGCTTGTTGATATTTACAGAAAGATTTACTGGAATTATAATTGTAAATATACTGAATCTATAAGACAAACAGGAGAGAAATAGCTTAATATTGAGTCTTCTAATCTATGAACACAATATTGCTCTTCACTTACTTAGGTTTCATTTGATTTCTTTCATCAGTGTTTTGTAGGTTTTTGTACACAGATCTTGTATCTATTTAGATTTNAGAGTTGCAAAGGGAGACATTTGGTACCAACAACAGAAGTTTATTACATGCACTTGCATTTTGCTGTTAAACAAACATCACACTTTGATTTGCTAAACCTCTCCAGTGCTTGCTTCCTATTTGTTTTCTCATATATCTATGAAACCATCCTAAAATCAAGATAGCGAACATATCTATAATCCCTAAAAGTTTCATTATCCCCTTGGTGATTTCTCCCTTTTCTCCCCCAAGCTCAACCCCCACCCAAAGCAACCAGTAATCTACTTTTTCTCTATACATTAATTAGCATTTTCTGGAATTTTATCTGAATGGAATCACACGACATACATTCTTTTTCAATCTCCCCTTTTGCCTTACTAGCTATAACTCTTTGTTTTGTTGTTTTAGTGGTTGATTTTTATGATGCTCTTCTTCCTGTGGGTAGATTCATATTT
>NW_007735890.1:13093-15312 GCF_000696425.1 Galeopterus variegatus
TATTATTATTATTATTATTATTATTATTATTATTATTATTATTATTATATTTTAGATTTCAGTTGCTAATGCTGGTGTATAGTAATACATTTGACTTTTGTAGGTTGACCTTGTATACTAAGACTGTGCAAAACTCAATTCTTAATTCTAGGAATATTTTGCAGATTCTTTGTGATTTTCTATACGGACAATCATATCATATATAAATAAAAATAGATTTTTTTTCTTCTTTTCCAATGTATGTCTTTTATTTTATTTTCTTGACTTGTTGCACTGCTAGAACATTCAGTATGATGTTGAATAGAAAGGGTGAAAAAGGACATCTTTGCCTTATTGTAGAGCCTAAGGAAAAAAGCATTTAGTCTTTCACCATTAAGTACCATGTTGGCTGTAGGTTTTTTTGTTATGTTGCCTTTATTAAAGTGAAGGAGTTTATTTTCAAAGACTTGTTCTTGTTAATATATCATGAATGAATGTATGTTGCATTTGTTGAAAGCTTCGATTTTAATGTGGTGAATTTCAGTGATTGAATTTTCAATGTTGAACCACCCTTGCATTCTTTGGGTAAACTCCACTTGGTTGTGATATATTATGCTTTTTATATGTTCCTGAATTTGATTTGTTAGTATTTGTTATGAATTTTTGTGCTGATGTTCATGAACAGTAACAAGCTATACTGTTTTTTTCTTTGTAATACATCTGTCTGCTTTTGGTAATGCTGCATTAGGGTAATGCAGGCCTCATAGAATTATTTCAGTAGCATTTCCACTTCCATTTTCTGGAAGACAGGGTGTAAGTTAATATTATTTCTTTTTCAGCTGCTTAGTAGAATCTATCAGTGATATTATCTGGGTCTGGAGATTATTTTTGTTTTTTGTTTTGTTTTGTTTTGTTTTAATTTGGGGGCAGACAGATTTAAAACTACAAATTTACCAAATGAAATATACAAATGGCCAACATGTACATTAAAAGATGCTTTATATCACTAATCATCAGAAAAATGCAAATAAAAATCACAATAGATATCACTTTACACCTATTAGAATGGCTGTTACTCCAATAACAAGAGATAATAAGTGATGACAAGGATATGGAGAAAAGGGAAGCCTTGTACACTGTTGGTGGAAGAGTAAATTGGTGCACCCACTATGAAAAACAGTACGGAGTTTTCTAACAAAATTAAAAAAAAAAACTGCCATATGATTCAGTGATCCCATTTCTGGATATTTATCCAAAGGAAATGAAATCAGTATGTGGAAGAGATTTCTGTTTTCCCATGTTCACTGAAGCATTATTCACAATTCTGAGACATGGAAGCAACNGGGAAGCCTTGTACACTGTTGGTGGAAGAGTAAATTGGTGCACCCACTATGAAAAACAGTACGGAGTTTTCTAACAAAATTAAAAAAAAAAACTGCCATATGATTCAGTGATCCCATTTCTGGATATTTATCCAAAGGAAATGAAATCAGTATGTGGAAGAGATTTCTGTTTTCCCATGTTCACTGAAGCATTATTCACAATTCTGAGACATGGAAGCAACCTAAATGTCCAGCAATGGCTAAATGAATAAAGAAAATGTGGTATATGCATACAATGGTATATTATTTGGTCTTTATTTTAAAAAAGAAAGAAATCCTGTTATTTATACAGCATGGATGTATCTGGAGGATATTATGCTAAGTGAAATAAACCAGACATAGACAAATACTACATAATACTACTTACATAAGAAATCTAAAATAGTCAACTTCATAGAAGAAGAGAGTATAATAGTGGTTGCCAGGTGTTGGGGAGAAGGGGAAATAGGAAGGTATTAGTCTAAGGGTACAAAGTTTCAGTTCTGCAAATACATAAGCCCTTGAGATCTACTATATATACATCATCATGCCTAGGGCCGGCCCCGTGGCTCACTCGGGAGAGTGCAGCACTGGTAGTACCGAGGCCGCGGGTTCAGATCCTATATAAGGATGGCTGGTGCACTCACTGGCTGAGTGTGGTGTGGATCACACCAAGCCAAGGGTTGCAATCCCCTTCCTGGTCACAAAAACAAAAAAACAAAAAAAATCATGCCTATAGTTAAGAATATTGTATTGTATACTTAAAAATTTGCTGAAGGTAGATATTAAGTGTTCTTATACACACACACAAAAAAAATTATTAATAATACTAATAATAAAGAGAGCAAAAGAAAACTTTTGGAGGTGATGAATATGTTA
>NW_007735890.1:15461-22111 GCF_000696425.1 Galeopterus variegatus
AAGAAATCTAAAATAGTCAACTTCATAGAAGAAGAGAGTATAATAGTGGTTGCCAGGTGTTGAGGAGAAGGGGAAATAGGAAGGTATTAGTCTAAGGGTACAAAGTTTCAGTTCTGCAAATACATAAGCCCTTGAGATCTACTATACATCATCATGCCTAGGGGCAGCCCCGTTGGTCACTCAGGAGAGTGCAGCACTGGTAGTACCGAGGCCGCGGGTTCAGATCCTATATAAGGATGGCTGGTGCACTCACTGGCTGAGTGTGGTGTGGATCACACCAAGCCAAGGGTTGCAATCCCCTTCCTGGTCACAAAAACAAAAAAACAAAAAAAATCATGCCTATAGTTAAGAATATTGTATTGTATACTTAAAAATTTGCTGAAGGTAGATATTAAGTGTTCTTATACACACACACAAAAAAAAATTATTAATAATACTAATAATAAAGAGAGCAAAAGAAAACTTTTGGAGGTGATGAATATGTTTGTATACTTAAAAATTTGCTGAAGGTAGATATTAAGTGTTCTTATACACACACACAAAAAAAAATTATTAATAATACTAATAATAAAGAGAGCAAAAGAAAACTTTTGGAGGTGATGAATATGTTTATGGCATAGATCGAGGTGACAGTTTCATGAGTAAACACTAATTTCTAAACTCATCAAGTTGTATACATTAAATATGTATAGCTTTTTTGACAGTAATACCTCAATAATGTAGTAAAACAAACAAAACAAACAGAAAACTACAGGTCTAATTTCTTTAAAAATACATAGGACTATTCAGTTATCTACTTTTTCAATGGATTTTGGTAGTAGTTTGTGTCATTAAAGAAATTGGCCTATGTTATCTAAGTTTTCAAATTTAGAGGCATTGATTTAGTCAAAATATTCCCTTATTACCTTTTAATGTCTATCAGTAGTCATGTCCCTTTATTTTCTTGGTTAACCTGACTAGAGATTTATCAATGTTATTGGTCTTTTTAAAGAATCTACTTTCGATTTCATTGGTTTTTCTCTAGTGGTTTCCTGTTTCCAATTTAATTAATTCTGCTATAATTTTATTTTTTATCATAATGCTTAATTTGCTCTTCTTTCTCTAGTTTCCTAAGATAGAAATATAGATTATTTATGGAAGACATTTTTTTCTCTAACACATGCATTCAGTGACATGGATTTCTCTCTCTGTACTACTTTAGCTGCATCCCACAAATTTTGATATGTTATATTTTCAACTCTATTTAGTTCAAAATATTGTTTATTTTCTTTCGGACTTTCTCTTTGATTCATGCTTTGTTCAGAAGCATATTTTTTTTAAATTTTCAGATATTTAGGATTTACCCAGATATTTTTCTATTATTGATTTCTAATTTAATTCCATTATTAAGAATGCATATTATGTGGTTTATGTTCTTTTTATTTCTCTTTTTTTAGTTCAGCATTTATTGGTTTGTTTTTTAATCGAAACATAAGTGATTATACATATATATGGAGTACTGTGTTGACTATCAGTATTTGTGTGCAATATATGATGATCAAATCAATACCATTAGCTTGTTCATCATTATAAATCGTAGTTATTCTCTGTATCCCTTATTCAATTTCTCCCTAACCCTCCTCTCCCTCCTGCATCCCACCTCTAATAACCGTAGGTCTATTCTCTCCTTCGGAAAGTTCAACATATTATTGTGGCCTTCCTTCCTTCATCCCTTCAGTCCTTTTTTCCTTCCTCTTATGAGGTATTTTTCTTTCTGTGCATGACTTTCATGTAATATAATTTTCTCCAAGCTCACCCATGTTGCTACAAATGCCAGAATTCATTCTTTAGTTTGTTTTTTTTACCTAGAGAATGGGCAATACACGATGTACTTTACAAAAAATGTGTATTCTTCTGTTGTTTTATGAAATGTTCTATGAATATCAATTAGGTCAAGTTAGGTGATAATGATGTTCAAGTTATCTATATCCTTGCTAATATTTTGCCTACCTGTTTTATCTGTTATTGAGAAATGGTGTTAAGGTCTCTAAATGTAGTTGTAGATTTGTGTATTTATCCTCCTGGGTCCATCAATATTTTCTTCAAGCTCTGCTGTTAAGTATTTGCATGTAAAAGACTGTTATGTCTTAGAGAAGTGCCTTCTGTATCATCATGTAATGTCTCTCTCTTTATCCTTGATTATTTACCTTGTTCTGAAATATGCCTTGTCTGAAATTAGTATAGCTACTCCAACCTACTTCTGGTTAGCCTTTGCATCCCTTAACTTGTAACCAATCTGAATAATTACATACAAAGTAAGTTTTTGGTATGCAGCAAAGAATTATGTGTTGTTTGTTCCTGTCAATGTTTGTTTCCATTTTTTTTTTCTAAAATGAGAATATCTGTCATTTAACAGGTGTATTTATACCATTCACATTTTAAATGATTAAAAAATAAACAAATAAAACAAAATAAAATAATGATTAATACATTTGCATTAAAATTTGTCATGTTGCTACCTGTTATCTATTTGTGTTTGTTGTTCATTTCTTTTTTCCTCTTCTTATATCTTTCCTGATTTTAAATAAACATTTTTCTTTCCACTTTATATTCATTATCCACCTATTATTTACAACTTTTAAAAAAGTTTTTTACTGTTTATGATAAAGTTTACAATATACATTTTTAAATGTAATGGGCCAATTTTCAAATAATATTATGCTACTTTATATGTAGTGAAAGAATCATATGACAGCATGTTCCCACTGTCTCCCTCTTGTTCCTTATGTTGGTGATGTCATGCACTTCACTTTTGCATGCTCTGTAAACACTCACTTCATTGTTATAGTGATTGCTTTAAATATTCCATATTTTAGAGTGATTAAAATAACAAAAATATGGTTATATTGTGCTTTCATTTATTATATTTCCAACATTTTTCATTTCTTTATATAGATCTAAGTTTCTACCTTAGTTATATTATTTCTGCTCAAATAACTTTCTTTAATATTTGTCATAGAGAAAGCCTGCTGTCATTGATTTCTTCAGTTTTTATTTGCTGGGAAAGTCTTCTTAGGCTAATTTTGTTGGGTATAGAATTCTGGGTTGACAGGTTTTTTTTTTTTTTTTTCCCTCTTTCTCTCACCACTTTAAAGCCATTGCTTATTATTTTCCTGTGCATGGTGTCTGATAGCAAATCTTCTATAGTTCTTACACTTGTTCCTCTATAGGTAAGGTATCTTTTTTTCCCATCTGATTTTTTTAAGGTTTTCTCTTTTTTTCTTTGGTTTTCTGTAGTTTGAATAGGTTATGCCTCAGTTTGGTGTTTTGGATATTTAGTCTGCTTAGATTTCTGTTTTGGTGGGGGTTTTTTGTTTGATTGTTTTGTTTTATTTATTTTTTTTATAGAAATATAGTTGATTGTACACATCTGTGGGGTACAGAGTTGAATATCAATACCTGTGTGCAATATGTAATGTTCAAACCAGGATAATTGGTATATTTAACAACATACAATGTAATCATTCTTTGTGGTCCTTTACCAATTCCCCCTCTTTCCCACCTCTGGTAACCTCCATTCTGTTCTCTCTTTCTGAAAGTTCTGCATATTATTGTGATTGTTGTATCTTTCTTTCTTTTACTTATTTGTTTATTTTTTAATAAACTTGTCCCCACTTATGAGTGAGGACATTCAGGGTTACTTTTTCTGTGCCTGGCTTATTTCACTTAACATAAAATTTTCTCTAAGTTCATTTATGTTGCTGTAAATGGCAGAATTTCATTCTTTTTCACGGCAGAGTATTCCATTGAGTAAATATACCACATTTTCCTTATCCAGTCATCTGATGATGGATATTTAGGTTGGTTCCAGCTCCTGGCTATTGTAAATACAGGTGCAATATACATGGGAGTGCAGGTATCCCTTATTTTAGAAATATTTGGACATTATATTTTCAAATATGTTATCTGCTTTGTTATTTCTTCTCCTTTTGCCATTCCAATTATCCATATCTTATGCCATTTGATATTATCCAAAAGCCTTTGAGTACTCAGTTTTTGGGGTTTCTTTTCACACTTTGCTTTTTGTTGCTCAGTTTGTGTAATTTTTATTGTTTTTCCTTCAAATTTGCTGATTATTTCCTCAGTTCTTGTCAAATCTACTAGCAAATTTATCACAGTTCTTCTTTTCTGTTACTGCATTTTGTATTTCTAGAATTTCCATTTGATTTTTATAGTTGCCATTTTTCTGTTGAAACTACCTATCCAATTTTGCATGTTGACTATCTTTTTAATGAGATTTTTACATAGCTGAGTCTACTTCTGATTGTTTTGTTTCTTCAGAGTGTGTATTTATTGCCTTTTGGCATGCTTCGTAATTTCTGGTTGGAAGTGGGACATGTTGTATGGCACAGTAGATACTGAGGTAAATAGGGTGTTAGTGTGATTATTTGTGTTATTTATCCAGGGGTTGAGATGTGTTTGAGGTTTGTTGTTACTATGATTAGCAGTGCCAAAAGCAGTTGTTGATATGCATACAAAAGACTTCAAATTCTTCTAGTGAACTTATTTTTACCTACCCTGTTGGCTTTTTACTTTGTACTCTTACTCAGGAAGAGTCTGTCTCATGAATCTCTGCCAGATAAAATCCATTGTTACTATTAATGAAAGTTTGTTAGTGTAGGATATAGGGAAGGAAACCCTTTTTAACGTTTGATTAAATATCATTATTTGGTGTCTACACTGGGCCTGTTTCTCGGGGGTATGGCCTTTATAAGTGCTTCAATAGGCTTCAGTTTACCAGAGTTAGGATGGATATTAATGGCATAATAACTTTAATGGAATAGCCTCTCTGCCTCATCTGGACTTTGTCTGGTTTGACTTTCGCTTCCAAAGAGAGCTACCTCTAAATTGCATAGAATATTCAGAATATGATCTAACTGAGGCAAAATTCTGTAAGACTGGTCCATTTTGGGGCACAGACATCAAATTTCTATGGATAAAATGTAATTATAACTGGCATTGTTACTTGTGTGATTTCTGCCTTTTGTAAAGCTTGCAGGTTACTGAAATCCCTAGATGATAGGCTCATAGACTACTGATGTAGTAAGAACTCCATTATCTTTCATTTTTGCAAATGAACTTTTCAACAGAATTTGCTATTTTGCCCTTAACTCTCATCTACAGATTTGCTAAACATCCTATCAACCTCTTTATCACAGTTGTTAAAAAAAATTGTATGAGATCAATATAGAATCACAGATATTTTCATCCCAGTGTCATAAAGCAATTAATCAGTGTGCTGTGTATTAGTTGTTAACCTATGTGAATCCATGTAATTAATCTAGAAGTAAACTCAATTTCACTATTGTATCTGTTAATGTCTCCTGGAATCTTCTTTGATATAATTAAATGGTACCTCTATGATTTCATAACCTTATCAAATCTATGTTGACTTAAATTGATTATACAATTCTTTTTTGAATTTTCTTATATTTTCAATAATCTCTTTTGAACATTTACCCATATTTAATTTACTGGTCTCCAGTCTCTAGAATCCACAATTTCCCTTCTCCCTCCCTCTTTTATTTCCTCTCTCCTTCCTTCCTTTTTTCTTTTCTTCCTTCTTTCCACCTTCCTTCCTTCCTTCCTTCCTTCCTTCTTCCCTCTTTCTTTTGATTAAACACTTATAATCACACACTGGACTATTGGCAACTTTGTTATTGTCTAATATTTCTGAGTAAATAGCAAGTGTTCTGAAATGACATCTTCAAGATCTGCTAGGACTAAAAACTAAAATTTATCTATGCTTTGACAGTATTTACATACATTCTTGGTAATTAAAATTTATCAGTATTTTAACCTAAGTTATAATTTTCTCTTCACATTGTTTATTAAATAATTTTAACTTGAAAAGTAATTTCTTTGTGTGAAATATATGGAAGTATTAAAGCAAGCTCCCCTTATTGACTTAGAATACCATTGTTAAACACATGAATTATTTCAGGAGCAATTTTTTGAATTTCTTAATCTCCTTTTTATTTACAAATGCAGTGATTGAAAGGTTCTCACTCTTCCTCTAGCTTGGAATTTTTCTTCGAAATTAATAACTAAACACATAATGAAAAGATTATGGAATATTAATCCACAGTTTGACAAATTAAATAATAACTAAAGTTGATAGTCACTGCACATATTCTAAAATCTCTGCTACTAAACTTAATGGGAATAATCCAGTGGCAGTTTTACAGAAATCTTGAGTCTAAATCTCAATTTAAAATAAAAATTTTTGAAAAAAAAATACAAATAAATTAAAATAAAAAATATTTGTGATTTAAAATAGCATCCCTAGTGGAAGATATCTAACCTGTACCTACCAGTAACAGCAAAATGTAATCTCAACTCATATTCCCTGTTTTTCCAAGAAAGTATAATAAAGAATTCAGTTTACCAGAGTTAGGATGGATATTAATGGCATAATAACTTTAATGGAATAGCCTCTCTGCCTCATCTGGACTTTGTCTGGTTTGACTTTCGCTTCCAAAGAGAGCTACCTCTAAATTGCATAGAATATTCAGAATATGATCTAACTGAGGCAAAATTCTGTAAGACTGGTCCATTTTGGGGCACAGACATCAAATTTCTATGGATAAAATGTAATTATAACTGGCATT
>NW_007735890.1:23111-27763 GCF_000696425.1 Galeopterus variegatus
CCTTCCTTCCTTCCTTCCTTCCTCCCTCCCTCCCTCCCTCCCTCCCTCCTTTCCTTCCTTCTTTCCTTTCCTTTTTCTTTCATTTATTCATTCATTTCCAAATTATTGTGTCCCCAAAATTCTCATTTAAAACTCCTTAGAAGTTTGAATAGCCTGTTCCTATGTTAGGACTTTGCATCTGAGACCCACAATGGCAAGGCAACATTAAGTCCTCACTTTCTCATATTTGAGATGGTTGAAACTCTTAACTTCACATGTACAATAGCATGTCTTCCCCATTTTTCCTTCTATTGTGACATTCAAAGTTCTTTTCTGAGTTCTCATCTTCATTTCAATCTTCATCATGTTGCTGGGTAACTGCATCCATTCTCACTGTCCCAGTATAAGAGATGGATTTTTAAACTCACTAGTCTAGATCAATCTTCTGGATTCCTGACCCATGTTTTCAAATGCCTTTTGGATGCCCTAAGCTAAATGATCCACATCCAATCATTCCCTCACTCATTCATAAAAAAACCCCAAAACTGCTATTGAATCATACTCTGTGCTGGAATTAAATGCTTGAGATATTTTAATTAAACAGACAAAGCTCTTTGCTGTCATGAAGGCTACATCCTGTGTATGTGTATATGTTTGTGTTTGTGTGTGTATGTGTATGTGTGTGTGTGTCTGTGTGTGTGTGTGTGAGAGAGAGAGAGAGAGAGAGAGAGAGAGAGAAATGGGGGGTGATGAATATTTTGCTTGATAAATAAGAAAATTAAACATAATGCTATAAGGTGGTAAGGGTTATAAAAAAATTTCAGCCTATGATAATTATGATAATGTGATCAGGAGTGCCCGAGAAGAGAGTGGGACTTGGAGCTTTAAAAAGAGTTATCAGGGTAGGCCTTTTCTTGAAGGTTTATTTCATCGAAGACTTGAAGATGTAAGAGTTAGACCTTGCATATCTGGGGAGGAGTGTTTCAGACAGAGGAACAGCAGTGCAGAGATTGTATGGCTGGTGTGAGCCTGGGTCCTGTGAATGAGACAGTGAGTAGGAGAAGAAGTCAGAGAGCCAGTAGAGGCCACACACTTCAGGTCCAGTAAACTGTTGTAAAGACTCTGACCTTTATGCTAAATGTAAGGGGAAGTCATTGCATGGTTTTGAGCAAAGGAGTGGCTACTCCGCTGCTGTGTCTCTTCACCATCTACCTATTCAGAACTTAAATAATAAATTTCATTTACTGTCTTAGTCTGCTTGGGGTGCTATAACAAAATACCATAAACTGGGTGGCTTATAAACAACAGAAATGTATTTCTTGCATTTCTCGAGGCTGGGAAGTCCAAGGTCAAGGTGCTGGCAGGTTTGATGTCTGGTGGAAGGACAACTTTCTAGTTCATAGACAGCGCCTTCTCGCTGTATCCTCAGATGGTAGAAGAGGTGGAGAGTCTCTCTTGGGCCTTTTCTATGGCATTAATCCCACTCATAAGAGATCCACCTTCATGACCTAATCACATCCCAAAGGCTCCATGTTCTAAAGTTTTGGAACAAGTTCTATCACGTCGGGAGTTAGTACTGAACATAAGAATTGGGGAGGGGAGGCACAGATATTCAGTCCATAGCACTTACTTAATCCTCCAACCCAATCGGACTACCTTACCTTAATTTGCTATAAAATTCACCATGACTCCCAAGCCAGCAATAAAATACAAATTTATTTTTTATTCATATCCTAGTCCAAGGCAAGAGTTTCTCATTGACATCAGCAGTTGACTCTATTCCATATAATAATTTAAAGGCCAAGGTTTTTTGCATCTGATGGTTCTGTCATCCCTTAGGGCCTCATTATCAGTGGTCCTCCAGCCAGTGAAAAGAGAAAAAAGACATAGAGGAGGCCCTCTCCTCTATTAGATTGCACATATCACTTTCATCATATTCCATTGGCGAGAACTCAGGCATATGGCCCCAGTTAAGTATAAAATGAGCTGGGGTAACATAGTCTACCTAAGACTTCAGAGAGAAAAGACCTGAATAAACAGGTAAGCATTCTTTAACTCATCAAATAATCATTAAATTAATTGATTCTGCCAATTAAACACCTCCTCAAATTATATAATATTCCTTTTTCTCAATCAAAACTATTCTGCTTTATTTCTGTCTCATCCTCAGTATCTGAATTTAGGGCCTTATTCCCTGAAGGATTTCCCTCTTCTAATCCATATT
The DNA here is from genome assembly GCF_000696425.1 of Galeopterus variegatus. Lineage (NCBI taxonomy): Eukaryota > Metazoa > Chordata > Mammalia > Dermoptera > Cynocephalidae > Galeopterus > Galeopterus variegatus. Next base: position 25,315 of record NW_007735890.1, read on the forward strand.
CAGAGTGACGTGAATATACACATCCTGCTTCTAACATGTAAATTTGGTTATTTTCTGACTTTTCCAGAAGTCTTACACTGGTACTCTAAGGCCTTTCCTGATCAGGTTTAAAGGCATGTCTGACCTCACATTCTGGTGCCCCTACTGAAGCCGTGTGTTTCCATGGTGCTGTAATATCTGCTGTTCCCCCAAACGTCTGTGTACTGTCTGGTGCTCCAGGTGCCTAAATCACACAATGTCATATGCACATGGCAAATGCCAATTATTCATGCAGCTGATCTATCCTCTGTAAGATGACCTCTAACCTCACCAGAAGACCTCAGGCGATGAGTGGTATGCCCCCCACACACTCAGTCATGATCTGGGACACAGTGCATCACTCCTGACCTCCAGTCAACAGCTGGTGTGTCACAGACAGATACATTTTATTTTTTCCCACAAGACTGATTTAATACAGAAATGTCTCATTTCCTTCTCTCTCTCTCTCCCCCCATCTCTTTCTTTCCTTTCTTTCTCTCTCCTTTCATTTAGACAGTGTATTATAGTGTTTGGACCAGAGTACCTCATATTTTCCAATTGTGGGTTGAATAAAATAATATCCGAGATTTTTTCTTTTTCTTTTCTTTTCTTTTCNCATGCAGCTGATCTATCCTCTGTAAGATGACCTCTAACCTCACCAGAAGACCTCAGGCGATGAGTGGTATGCCCCCCACACACTCAGTCATGATCTGGGACACAGTGCATCACTCCTGACCTCCAGTCAACAGCTGGTGTGTCACAGATACATTTTATTTTTTCCCGCAAGACTAATTTAATACAGAAATGTCTCATTTCCTTCCCTCTCTCTCTCTTCTCTCTCTCTCTCCCCCCATCTCTTTCTTTCCTTTCTTTCTCTCTCCTTTCATTTAGACAGTGTATTATAGTGTTTGGACCAGAGTACCTCATATTTTCCAATTGTGGGTTGAATAAAATAATATCCGAGATTTTTTCTTTTTCTTTTCTTTCTTTTTTTTTTTTAGCACCGAAAGTGATGGATTCTAAAGGTCATGAACATGAGGACTCATCTTTTATAGCACCTGCCTTGTGGTGCTTGGATTGAGTTTTTGAGGGCACTGTTTCCTGCAGATCTATGAATACTCTCCAGAAACCACTATCTACACACATCACATTTGCTGGAATGAAACCATCTGATCAATATTAGATTTCTGGGGGGTAAGGAATTCAGATGCTATATACACAGAATGACCCTTTAAGGTCAAAAAAAGATGTCTATTCCTATCTTATTCTCCAATCCATCTGAAGAATATTTGGAAATTAAGCAGGTGGGTAACATGTGAGTTTTCTTCACAATGGAATTTCCTATTCCTTTTGGTTCAGACTGCCAATAAAATTTTGCAATTAATTTAATATTAGATGGTCATGAAGAAACGTACTGCTCATCTCTGTGGGAGACAAGATAATTGGGGACAGATTATTCTTTTATCCTAAATTGATATTATTTTTTATGTCTTGCATCAATATTTTTCTTTTAATACACTAAGGTCTGGGCAGTTATTTAACCTTGATGCTTCCCCAGAAATGGTTCAAAGTATGTTTACCAGTGACTTAAACTTAATTATTACCAATTGGAGTTACAGATATTAAATTGTCTTAAAAAATGTTTTTTAAATTGTTTGAGAGAAAGATTTATGTTACAATGACATTTTGGGAGGAAAGAGAATTTTAACTATATATCATAAACACAATGACTAGCACGTATTAGGCACTCAATAAATATGTGTTGAGTTAACTGAGTTCTTCCCATTTATTTTTCCATATGAAATAAGATAATAAAGCCCATTAAAACAAGAACCAAAACTAACAAAGCAAACATTAAAATAAATTTTAACTAAAAATTCTCCAGGTAAAATTTAAAAAATTTTCTTTTGCTGTATTTGTTGCAATCAGAGTTTTTGGAAATTTTAATTCATATTTTTTCCACTATCAAAGGGAATCTCAAGAGAATAATTTAACTTTCTTGTATGATTATGCATTATCTATATAAATCTTTATGAGTAAGAGATTCTGATTTTGCAAGAATGGGATAAACTACCACAAATTTATGATTCAGTTTTATTATGTTGGTATCATGTACACATTCTTTTGTAAGGTACATTAGTTATACTCTCTCTACATTAACTCCTTCAAATTTACTCCTGGAGCAATTAGTATTATTATATTTTGCATCATAATTTATTTTTTGAGGCTTTAGGTGTCATTAATATGCTTATGGCTCCTTACTTATATATCAGACTGTATGCTTAAGATCTCCACTTGAGGGCCGGCCCGGTGGCGCACTGCTACAGTGCGCCGTGTGGGAGTGCGGTGGTGCTCCCGCCGAGGGTTCGGATCCCACATACAGACCGGTTCCTGCTCACTGGCTGAGCGAGGTGCGGGTGCAACACCGAGG
>NW_007735890.1:28004-32846 GCF_000696425.1 Galeopterus variegatus
AAAAAAAAAAAAAAAGGAAAAAAAAAAAAAAAAAAAAAGATCTCCACTTGAACATTTTACGGGTATGTTAAAGGTAAAGTTAAAACTAAATTTTTTTAGTTTTTTCCCTAGTCACTCATTCACCCCCAAAGAAATGCCTTTATTAGTTAAGAAGCTGCTTCAAACAAACAAACAAACAAAAACACCAGAAAGCAAAAAAACAAACAAAAATGTCCAGTTTCCTTGACCAACGCTCTTCTCTTGCTCTCATATTCAATCCAAGTCCATTAATTTCATCTCAACATTTAACTTGGATACACACACTGTTTTATATCGACACCTACATGATCCTGGACCAAGCTACGATTTCGGTTTTCTAGACTTCTGTAAAATTTTTTAACGAAATTACCTTTTCACTGTTTTCTTCTCCAATATATTCTTTAGAGGAAATATTCAAAATAATCTTTTTTTAAACTTAAAAATAACATATGCTGCCCTACTGCTTAAAAATCTGCAATGGCTCCTTGCTGCATTTATAGTAACATCCACATTTCTCACCATGGCAATCCCTTCCTGCTGTGGCTTCTCTGTAATGACACCACACCTTGGTCTACTTTCACGTCCTCACAAGGCTGAGTTCTTTCCCACTTTGTTCAGGCTGTTTTCTCTGTCTGGACCAGCTTTCCTCTGACTTTTGTCAATGCTATGACCTTCTCAAACTCCAGTTTTCTGCCTTAATGCTAACGCTTTAGAAATAGCTTCTCTAATTAACATATTGATATTCGTAAACTAGTCTTTTTCCATTATTATTATTATTATTATTATTATTTATTTTAGTACTACACAGTACTTTCCACAAATTATAATTGCAGTGGAAGCCTTATTATTTTGTATGATCGTAACCAGTAGTTGATCAGGCAAAATAACACCAAAAATACATTAAAAAAGTAGAATAAACAAAAGGATACATTCATAAATTAGGATTTTATTTTAACATAAAACATACATACACTGAACTCTCAAAAGAAAAGAATAGAATTGAGGATGCCAGAGGTTGTGAAGGAGGAGGTCGAAGGCGGATGAGGGAGAAATTGGTAAAAGGCCACAAAGAATGATTACACTGTATGTTGTTGAATATACTAATTATCTTGGTTTGAACATCATATATTGTACACGGGTACTGATATTCAACTCTGTACCCCACAGATATGTACAATTAACTATGTTATAATAAAAGAAAAACAAAACATGTATATGTGCTTTCTTTTGATATAGGGTCAAGAATTTTTCTTTCAGTGTATTTTTGAATGATTGGAGTTATTCTACATGTATACTTCTTGTAATAACATTACTGATACTGCTTTGGCTGTTATTTCTAGTTTCAGTTGCTTAATTTAAGTAAAATGAGAAAATAAAGACACCTGTGAAACCATCAGAATATCAGTTCTTTCTAGACTTTTATTTATTTTGTATTGTTTGCAGACATGTCTCCCACATATAATTTGATGGCTTATTTATTTTTCAATTGTTTTTGGTGAATCATTCATATTGAGTTTTTCCAAAGGTATTACTCTTTTTTTTTTCCTGGTAGTAATCACATAGGGACCACTTTCTTCTTGTATGTTGTTCTTATGCAGTGTCAAGTTTTTGTTGTCTGGACCTAGGAATGGCAGACATTACTTTCACCCACATTCTGTTGACTAGTCCTCAGTCACATGATTACACTTAACTGCTAAGGAGGTCAGGAAATGTCTGTGTGCTCAGGAAGAAGAGGAAGTGGGTTTGATTAGCAGCTAGCCAGTCTTGGCAAAACTCTCTTTTAAGTACACTTTAATATTATGATACAACTGGGTCCTGTTTAATATGGCAAATTCAAAAATGAAGACTAAGTTTTGTAAGTATTATTTGTTCTAGAAAGCTCCATGCTGAAGTCTGTTTATTCTACTTATTAAAATCTTTTGTAGGTATTGCCTGCAAAAACAAGCTAATAGGAGATACTATATCTTATTAATGGTGTCCTCTTTTAGAAATTACTTCACACTCATGTAGACAGAATCAGAAAGAACCCCTTTGAAGACAAAACAAAACAAATATGTTATGATGATTATATTGTAGGTTCACATTATAAATAGAGTAATGTTATAGACATTAAAATATTAAAATGGTCTCTAATATTAACTTCCTGGCCAGCAGTCTGTTTCCTTGACTCTCATTTACCTACTGGGTTTCAGCAAAACATTCGTGAGATTGGAATAAATAAATGGCATTAGTGGCTATATCAGGATGGTTTTGTTGTCCGGGAATAGCTCCTGAACAGATGGATTAAGCCTGTGTAGAACCATTTGAAGGTATTGGAAAAACCACCTCACTAGATATACTTCATTACTCGTTAATGAGCTGTGATTCCTAAGATCCAATATTAAAGAGGCTTTGCCAGATTAATTACTGTCATTATAGAATTCCCAACAAACTTCTCATATCTTAACTTGAGAAAGTAATGAATAAACCCCAAATCTGCATTATTATTTCATCATGAATAAATGTATTAAATTGCTTGACTCTATACAAATGTCTGAAAGCATGCAACAGAGAATGGCAATGGCTGAGGGGTATAGAAAACTGTGAATGTGGGTACTAAATTGAATGGTCTGGCAGATTGGAGGCAATCCTGAGTGCATCAGGGGAGTAGAAAGGTAGCCCTAACTTATAAAAGTATATCTGTCCCTAAACATAGATATGTACATCTTGCCAAGGCTTGGTTTGCTGCAAGTGTCACTCTACTGTTTCTGCTCTAAAGGGGATTGAGAGAAGTCCCTTATAGCATGCAATAGCCACTTCCACACAATGTGTAATGATATCCTCTCTGGGTCTGATGGCAACACCAAACGTTAGACTAACCATATGTCAATGGGAAATCAAGAAAGACTTTTGATACACTCCATAGGTTGCAGAGCTACTATAAAGAGGGTGAAGATCCTGATATCAGAGTATCTGGGTGCAAATTTCAGATGTGCCCCTTATTAGCTGTGCAAACTTGGTAAAGTCACTACTATTTTTTGAGGCCAGTTTAAAAATAGCTAATAAGAAACTCTCTTATAGTTAGGAGTCAAAAATTAGCTTAATATTTTTCTAAATTAGGGGAAAAATTGTCAGTACCTCATAAATTGAAAAAGCCCATGCTCTCTTATAACCTAATAATTCCACAGACTATAGAGAGAAACCTTTCCTCTCTGTCAGAACACAAGTATGTGGATATTGATGGTAGAGGCAAGAAAGTGGAAACAAATGTTTATCGTTGGGCAGTGGATAAGATATTGTTGAAACATTTGTATTAAATGAAAAACATGTTATTAAAGATGTATTATGATAACATCTATGTGACTCTTGAAAATATCCCAAATAACACACTTGTTGGTTATAACTAAATTTGTGATGAGAGACATTTAAAACAAAATAAAAACATTAATGCATTTTAAACAAAACATGAATGAAAAACTATTTGGAAGTTTCTATTAAGTTAAACACATATCTATCTTATGACCCAGAAATTTCATTTTATTTCTACACAAGAGAAATGAATGTTTTTGTCTATGGAAAAACATGCATAAGAATACTCCGATCAGCCCTGTATAACAGCCAGAAGCTGGAAATAATCTAAATGTCTATCAAAAGGGAAATGGCTAAACTCACTGTGGTATACTTATATAATGGAATGCCACATAGCGATAAAGACAATTAACAGTTGGCACACACAAACATTGTTAAATCTCAAAAAAATTATATTGAACAAAATAAGATAGACAGAAAGGAGTACATACTATATAATGTGGTTTATACAAAATCCAAGGAAAAATCAGCATAGTGATTATCTTGGGGTTATCTTGGGGTTTGGGTGAATATTTATTGGAAAGATGTGCAAGGGAATTTTCTGAAGCAAAAATAATATTCTATATTTTTATATGGAAGATGGTTATATGGTTTTACACATTAACCAAAGATCATAGAATCGTACACTTAAGATTTGAGCATATTAATGTACACAAATTATACCGAATGCTGGTAGACTAAAAAAAATTATATTACTTCTATACAAAGAGTGAGACTGTGAAGATGCAGAAATAACTGCTCAATAAGAAATAGTAAAATCCAAATTTAATCTGAATTCTTCTCTGTAAGGCACCTGTTTCTAATAGATTCCCAGAGCAGAGAGAATGAAAGAAGAAAACGGAGTGAAGGTATTTTCATTTCCTTTTAAGTCTATGAGTGCAACAGAAATTTAAATTGAAACACCAAAGACATGAAAAATAAAATTAATAACATTGTGGAATTCAAAGATACTGGTGAATTTAAAGCAGGTGCTTCTGTAAATATTCGCCCATGATGAATGTAAATTTAGCACCTTCCATGTGATTCTGGAAAACATGTACACATCTGCCTTACTGCTATTGGCATGAGTTTAAAAATCGTGGCCCAGATATTTAAATCAATGTACGTAAATCCAAAAGATTAATAGTAAAATCTCAGAATTCACACTGGCCCCTTGGCTCTCTCTTCTGCTAAAGTGGAAGGTTTGACTTAATTTTCAGGGAGAATTTTAAAAGTCTTAGATGTAATAGATAAATGACTCTCTTACCATTACTTTGTTAAGTTCAAGAAAGTCAGCCAAGTTAAGCTCTGAGATATGTCTGGGACTGATGTAGTTTTCCCTCAGATACGTGTAGAAATTGTGCACATAAATTATTGAATTAATCATGACAATGTTACAAAATAGCCTTCTCATAGCTCTCTAGTTGCATAGTTTCAAAATTATCCGTTTGAAGTTTTCAGAAACAAAAATTATAGCAAATAAATTATAAAAGCTTA
>NW_007735890.1:33790-35112 GCF_000696425.1 Galeopterus variegatus
GAAAAAGATTTCTCAAGGTGAGCTACAGGGATCAAAACTTTATCCTCTTTTTTCACCTATTAATACAACATGGACTGAAGTTTGAGATATGAATCCCATAAAATATATAGTCCAGTGCTGGGATTTAAATCATTTAAATAGTGCCTTATAATAAATCATCCCTTTATTAGGTATCTATTGTTGCATAATAAACCTTTACAGTATGTGGTGGATACAACAATTTTATTTGTTCATGATACTATTAGTCAGCAATTTGGGCTGGGATGAGCTGGACGATTTTCTTTTGACCTCTGCTAGTGCCACTCATATAGTTGTGGTCAGCTGGAAAATTGACTGGGACTAGTCGGGATAAGGGTCCTCAGATGGACAGCTTATCCTTCATCCTCAGGTCCTCACCTGCCAGTTGGCTAGCCTGCTTCTGCTCACATGGCAGCAGCATGTTCAAAGAGGACAATGAGAAATAGCAAGTCCTCTTGGGGCCTGTACCCAGAAGCCACACAAACTGTTTTCCACAATATTATGTTGTTCACACAAGTCATAAGGCCAGTCCAGACTCAAAGGGTGAGGAAATAGACTTACCTGTCAAAGGGAAGAGTTAAAAATTATTTGTGGCCATTTAAAATGTAACACAGTCTTCTTCTCAGGGACAATTATTTATATTCCTTTCATGCAAAACACACTCACCACTTCCTAATACCACAAAAAAGTAGGAGTGTACAACAACCAGCTCTCTGAGAAAAAAGTCCTGATTTGGAGCATTTGCTAGTTTCTGTGGTATAAACACTACTACCACACCTAATTTCAATCTACTGATTTGACATCACTAAGCACAAGATGGGGGGAAAACATACACCAACAGCTCTCATACCGCTTTCACATACCACTTTCCACAATTGTCATCGAATTTTGTCATTGGACCCAAATGCAATCTGTAAAAATCTGCATCTAGTCCAGATGTAGATGGGGCTCCTTGACTGTGGCTTCTCCAGATCTATGGACCTATCAAAAAACACATCTTTCCATATTCCCAATGCACAATTCAGAGACAGTGATGAGGTAGTTAGAGTAGGCAGTGCCATTCAAAAAGGGAAGGAACAAAAATCACATAACATACACTGGTGCATAGCTATATATATGAAGAAAGCACATATTATTAGGTTGTCCTACTCCCAGAGCCGGCTATATTCCTTCACTGGGGACTTATCTTTTCCTTGGGAATAACACCCTAGTCTATAATTGTCCTTGGGTCTTGACATTACCCTTTGGGCTTTTGGCTGTGCCCTCTAGGATTTTTGTTCTGCCTTCTGAGATGTTTTTTTTTT
>NW_007735890.1:36206-37482 GCF_000696425.1 Galeopterus variegatus
CTGTTTTTATCAGTTTGCTATTTACCCCAAAACCATTTCTTAATTTGGGAATCTTTTGCCTGCTGGAGAGACTATAGATAAGATGCTATTTTATTTCCCAGGCTATCAAGTCTTGGGTCCTCTGTATTTCCTTTAAATTCTGCTAACAAACTGAACATCTTCATTAGTTCATCTCTCTTTTCTCATACATCATTAAATGCAGTTTAATAAAAAGCTTGTGTGCACATCTTCTTGGCCATATCTACAAGTTCATTAGTGCGGTGAGATAAGTACCACATAGGATGATGAGTAAGGGTGGTGAAATCAGCCATTGTAGTAGCCAATTAGGCAGAAGAGACATGTAAACTGATTCCACAGTCATGATTCCTGAGGGTGAGTGGGAGTTGGTCAGAACAAGCATAAGGAGTATATGTTGGAATCCCAACATGAAGTCTACGAAGGCCCTTTGGGATCAAACTGACTTCAGCATGCATTGCTACAAGGTACAGGTTTGTTGGGACTCTAACATGTTAGAATTTGCTCTTTTCCCTAAAACCATTGGGGAAAGGGTGGAAACAAGGTTTAAACAGAGGAAAGTTATAATCAGATCAGCAGGTAGAAAGTTCATCCATGCATCAGTGTGAAGAATGCCCTAGGAGAGCCCATAAGGAGATCGTCCCACCTGTTCAGGCATGCAGAGATGGTGTGGCCTGAATGGGGTCATTTGTACTGGTCCTAGGGCAGGAAGGCTACATTTGAAACTATCTAGGTTAAGTGAGTGCCAGGATCGAGTGTTAACATGGAGGATTAGAGGAAAAGAGTATTCAAGAGTGACTCCAAGGTTTCTGGCTTAGGCAACTGACAAGGAGATGATGCCTTTACCAAGAAGGGACTTCAGAGCAGGTTTGACTTGGAACATAGTAAGGTCAGTTTGAGATGGGTTGCCTGAGAGGAACTTGTAATACATCCAAGTGGAGATGTCAGGTAACAAGAACTATCCTGGCCTTTCCACCACTGCACACCTTTAAATGTAAGTATACTGAGTATTCTACCTACTCACAGAGCTGGTCTAGGCACAGCTCTGCCATCAACACTTTCCGTAATCTTAGTTGAGAGTCTAGAATACATTGAAGCCCATCCTGTAATACTCCCATGGAGATGGAATGTCACAGCTCATAACAAAGCATGCGCTACACGTATCACTCACAATAAGTACACACACTAACACACACCACTGATTCAAATGCCCCATGTCCAAGAATTTACAATTAGTAATTCAAAGTGCTGAAGAACATGC
>NW_007735890.1:38423-39207 GCF_000696425.1 Galeopterus variegatus
GAGAGACCAAGAGATGCATAAACACACATTTTGCACAAATCTTACACACCCATATTTTCCCCCAAGAGAAGGGACACAAACAGTCTCACAGTAAATGTATATGTATGACAAAGAGAAAGAAATTTTTTCAAACCCAACCAACTTCTTGGCAATCTTCAAAAAAAACTAGTCTATGAAGGCCCTTTGAGATCAAAATGAATTCTCCCTGGTTCCTTCCACCCCTCTCTCCCAAGTCCTATTGTGTTTATGGCTCACAGTCAGGAACTTCCCTGTTCTATCTAGATCCATGAAACGTTTTCCTTGCAGATGTCAAAGGCAGGTGCTTACTTGAACCTTGTTAGAATTTCCAACTGATGAATTTCCTTTCCCAGATGGAAATACTTCTAGCTTAAGTAATCTGTCAAGACCAAAAAATTCTATTATGAAATTTCTTAGAGTCAAGCCTTTTTTTTTTTTTCCTAGTATAAAATTATGGGTGTCAGAATGGAGGAGGCTGAGTAATGAGAAGAGATAAGCCTACCACCACGTGTGTGTTATTGACCTGGGAAGTCCCGTCTGGGGTCTGTTACTGTATTTTATAGTTGTTTTGTGTTGATGAATGCAATGATTTGTCAGTGCTTAGCATTCCTGGACATTGTTCAAATAAGATCCTGGAAGAAATATACATCTTTTAATGAAAAACAATAGTAGCACTGTTTTCATTTCTTTTCCTTTAATGTTTTTAGCCTAGCAAACCTTGAAGTATTTAATCAAAGAAAAAAATCTCATATTTCTTTATTCATGA
>NW_007735890.1:40228-44364 GCF_000696425.1 Galeopterus variegatus
CCATTTACTTGTTGTAAGAACTTCAAAAAAAATTGTGGTTGTTATATCTTCCTCTCCCCCCGCCCCCGTTTTTTTTGTTTTGTTTTTTGTTGTTGTTGTTGTTGTTTGTTTGTTTTTGTGTGTGTGTGTGAGAGTGTGTGTGTGTGTGTGTGTGTATGTATGTGTGTGAATTGGTTCATTTTAAAGCTTATAGCATTTGATAGTCACATTATTGTGTCAGCAAGAATTTCTTTTTTTTTTTCCTTTTTGTCTTTTTTCATGACCAGTAATGGGATCGCAACCCTCGGTGATGCGCCCGTAACGCAACCGGCAACGGGATCGCAACCCTCAGTGTCATGCCCACACCACACTCAACCAGTGAACGGACCGGTCTCCATATGGGTTCCGAACCCTTGGCAGGAGCACCACTGTGCTCCCAAGCACCGCACTCTACCGAGTGCGCCACCGGGCCGGCCCAGCAAGAATTTCCTTTTGAAAAAATCTTCTTTAGTTAGCTTTCAAATGTCAATTTATTTTATAAAACACAATAAAATCTAAAAATGGATTAATATTATGAAAAAAAGAACCTAGTGAACAAGAAATGTATAGGAGCTAATGTTTAAAATACATGCTCTCAGTCTGCAAACCATTATAAAACAGATATCATATATTTATCTGCACCATGCTCTAACAAACTGAGCTAAGCAGCCAGCCCCCAAAACAGATATCATATGTTTAATTCACCTGGGCTGAGCAAGTAACCCTTCATGGAAATATGTCCATAATCTCAGTAAAACTGTGTGAAAAAGAGGGGGTGCAGTACACAGAATAGTAAGAGATAATAGGTTACTTTCCTGTTCTCGCGGAAAGTTTTAACAGCACCCTGTATGGCTAACACAAATTTTATCATAGGTCTGATGTTTAAAACTACAGATTTATGCTAAACCTTAAGTAGATTTTTCTTTTCAAAATGTCTACTCTAAATGCACTGGCAACACTTCTGTCCATCATGTTGTTTTTCCACCTTATGATAAGGAACACATAAAACACAGGCTTGGCACCCTTATGGGAAATAGGCATTTACTCCAGGAAGAGTTGATTTCCAGTTCTGACCTTGATCGCATGACCAATTGCATATTTTCTTTTCTATTTGAAGACAAGACTTTGCAAACTTGTCTTTATGCATTTAGCACTGTCTGCTCTGCACCTGTATTATAACGTTACATGAACGTTACTCTTCTTTTTCTTAAGTTCCTTAACCTAATGCATCGAACATTCAATTAAAGCCTTTTGGTGTATGTATTAGTATAGAGAGCACACATATTTGCATAAGACAGATCTAAATTGAAATTCCAACCTTCTATCTTACTAACTATGAAATCTAAAGTATTTAATTTACTTCTGTGACACTGTATTTCCTTGCATTGGAAATAGAATTAATCATGCTTCCATTACATTTTTCTGTGTATATAGTCATTACTAACATTGACGTCGACAGTGACAATTAATTACAAGTCTTCAGCAACCCTGTGGGGCAGATAGGTTTATTATCCCATTTTGCAGATGAGGAAAAGGAGTCTTCCTAGCTAAAAGGCCTGAGCCAATTTCCAGGCAGGTCGATGGCTCTGATAGGCTGTAATGCCATGATACACATTACGAATCCTCAATTCAAGGTAGCTCTTATAAGAACGGAAGCTTTCAAAACTAAAATATTTTCAACATACAAAAATATACAGTGATTAATGTAGCAATTGCTCATGTGTCCACCACGAAAATGGTCATAGGCTAACATTTGATATATTTCCTTCAGATCTTGTTTGCTTTCATTTTACAAGAATAAGAAGGTGTAGATGCAGATGAAGTTTTTAAATATTTGTTTATTTATTGGCTGCTTTCTCTTCTTCTTTCATTTCCTGGAGCTATAACCAAGGATGTGTGAAGGTTGAATCTAGCCATACACCCTAGCAAGGGTCTGCATCTGCTCCAGGAAGTGGTTTACCTTTCAAAATTTGGTTCAAATCGAGTGCATTGGATAACAGAAAACCTGACACTACTTTCTCTAGCCCCCGCACCCCCTGCCACCACCACCTCCCCAGCCCTGAGATAACTACTGTTCTGTGTTCATGTTTCTATATTTTCCCTATATATATATATGCATTTAGAACAAGCATATTATTGTTTTATATCTTTAAAATTTTCCATAAAGAATATTGTACCTTTATTATTTATGAGATAAACAAGTGATACTATGGATATCATTTTCCAATCATATGCATTTAGAACAAGCATATTATTGTTTTATATCTTTAAAATTTTCCATAAATAATATTGTACCTTTATTATTTATGAGATAAACAAGTGATACTATGGATATCATTTTCCAATCTGCATTTTTATTTAACATTCTATTTCAAGGTTTATTCAAATGCATTTTTATTTAACATTATATTTCAAGGTTTATTCAAATTTATACATATAGATCAAATTCCATCATTTAAGACCAGTATAATATGCAAATATGTACCATTTTGCTATTCATTCCCCTATCGATAGTCACTTGGATCATTTGCAATTTTCATTGTTACTATGAATATGGAAACTAAGACAGGAACATAGGAGTCTTCCTTGATGTCTGTCTATCTTTGACTCTTTTCTTTCCATTCCACTCAAAATCAACCCATTTGTAAATTCCATTGGCTCTGTTTTTGTAATGTATACATGGTAATCAAAGCCACTATTATATCTCTCACCTGGATTAATATCAAGAGCCCCTGACTAAGTCAGCTTCCTACTTCTGCTTATGCTTTTCCAAATCTTTTCTACATACAGCAGCCAGGGTGACTGACGTACAAGATAAATTATGCCACTTTTCTACTAAATACTTTTCTCTAATTTCCCATATCATTCAGAATAAAATCCAAAGTCATTGTCATGTTTTACCAAACTCTTCAACAACCATTTTGATCTCATCACGTCTTCTGTCAACCCACCTACTCCAGCCTTGCTGCCTTCCTGTCTGTTTCTAGATTGGCAACTGCCTCAGAGCCTTTGTACTTCTTGTCCCCAAAATATATGCCCTGCATTGTACCCTTACTTTTCTTAGGTCTATGTTCAACTGTTCCCATATCAGGTGAGTTATTTCTTGCCACACTTTCTGTAATAGCACCCACTCAATGTTACATAAGAGGAGGTATTTTATTTTAATTTTTTTATTTTAATTTATCAATATACCATGTAGTTGATTTTCATGTCCCTTTATCACTACCTCTTTCCCTCCTGTTGCTTTGGCCCCCATGGATTTGTCACCCCTCTTCCCCTGGGTGATGGAGCTACAAAAAAATTACTCAAAGCCCATCTCTTCTGAGCAGTGAGAATCCCTGAAGGGTTAATTTCCCTGAACCCTCAGAGGAGAGGCATTTCTTTCATTTGGGAATTTGATCCCTAATTGGGGTTCCCTTCCTGCATTTACTCTCCAGCCGAGGAAGTTACAGGAAGAGACATAGGTGAGGTTAAAGTTTTAACCAGTTTAACAATAGAAGCTGGTAACATTCAGTAAAAACAAGTCAGATGACATTTCATTAAGGCAATTAAGCAGTCCACCAACAAAAGCTTGATCTTAGCAGACATTCCCTTCTTACAGCAATTTTCCCAGTATCTTTACATATCAATCAGTAACCTGTCTGTCTTTGAGCCAGCAGCCTTGTTGTGTTACAACTCTTTATCGTACAACAGAGACTCAAAAGCCTGGGGAAAATTTCCTGTTTTTTGTAAGGTCAATATTTGAAACCGTAAGGCTTTGGAAAACCAGGCCCTGTGAAATACATTTGCTTTATAGTATACTCCACACCCCTTCCCTCCCCCACCCATGAACATCATATCTGTTCACTTGTCTTAACAAGTTCAAGGAGTTGTTGTGATTGTTGTGTCTTCTTCCCCCTGCCATTTATTTGTTTGTATATTTATTTATTTATTTTTAGCTCCCACAAATAAGTGAGAACTTGTGGTATTTCTCTTTCTGTGCCTGACTTGTTTCACTTAATATAGTTCTCTCTAGGTCCATCCATGTTGTTGCAAATGGCAGTATTTCATTCTTCTTTATAGCTGAGTAGTATTCCATTGTGTAGATATACCATATTTTCCTTATCCACTCATCCAAT
>NW_007735890.1:44863-46562 GCF_000696425.1 Galeopterus variegatus
CAAATGGCAGTATTTCATTCTTCTTTATAGCTGAGTAGTATTCCATTGTGTAGATATACCATATTTTCCTTATCCACTCATCCAATGATGGACATTTGGGCTGGTTCCAACTCTTGACTATTGTAAATAGCACTGCAATAAACGTGGGAGTACATGTATCCCTTCGACATGATGACTTCCATTCTGAGGAGTTATTTTATCTAACTGGTATTGATAAGTCCCCAGAACCTAGGACATTGTCTGACTTATAATAGTCACTCAATCAATACTTGTTAGAGTAATGAATCAGTATCCTTTTATATGCTTCATTATGCATACACTCAAGTGTTAAGTTTTCCAGCTATGGTAAATAGCTAAAATTGAAATTTTTTACATTGTACAGTATAAAAAAAAATCTCTACTTTACCAGATAATTTTAAACTTATCTCTAAAATGTCATTAATTTAAACTTTTTTCAGCATGACTTTATTGAATTTTTTAAGTTTGTTCAATCTTATGGATAGAAATAATATCTCATTGTTGCTTTGTCATTTATCTGATTACTAGTGAGGTTCAGTATTCATTCATATTGGCTAATAATTTCCTCTACTCTGAATTGGCTGCTCATATCTGTACCCATTTTTTTAAATTGCTGATTTTAAGTACTGTTTCATATTTTAGTTGTTAATTAGAAATTAATTAACATTGCACAGATTTTTTTCAGTAAATCAGTAATCTCTTAACAGTATTCATGACATCTTCTCTTGTACCATGCTAGAATATTATCATCTTACAGATTCTGAGGGTTAGGAATCTGGGGGCAGTTTGTCTGTGTTGTTCTGGCTTAGGATCAATCATGAGGTCACAGTCAAGTTATTGGCCAGAACTGCAGTCATCTGAGTTCAACTGGAGCTGAACAATCTGCTTCTGCACTCACTATTGTGGCTATTGGAAGGTCTCAGTTCTTTCTGGCTTTGGCTTTTTGCTTCATTTATTGCCTGAGTGTCCTCAAGACACTGCAGTTGGCTTCTCCCACAGCAAGTTATCCAAGAAGGACTGAGCTGCAATCTTTTATAATCTAATTTTGGAAGTGGCTTACCATCATTTCTGCTATATTCTATTGGTCACAAAATCTGACCCTCAGAGAATATGGCATGGAACTACACAGAGCATGAATACCAGGGGACAAGAAACATCGCAGTCATTTTGCAGGCTGTGTATCACAGATGACAAATAAATTTGTATCAGAAGACCTCAGTACTTTATTAACTTTATTTGATTATTGTTAATGACCACAGAATCAATTAGAGTAGCAGTTCTCAGCTTTACCCCTAGGGAACATTTGGCAATGTCCAGAGACATTTTTGATTGTCACAACTGGAGTGTGTGTGGCAGGTGGGGGCTGGAGGGCAATACCAGCAACTAGTGCGTAGAGGCCAGGTATGTTGCAAAATATCCTACAATGCACAGGATATCCCTTCATGACAAATAGGTATCCAGCCCAAAATAACAATACAGCTGATGCTAAGGAGCCCAAATCAGAGGAAGTCTAAATAAACAACCGATATTTTGATTACCAAATAGTTTTCCAGCTAATTCTTTTCAAAGGACATTAAATATACAAAGCAATTTATGATCGCACTTACACACCACACACAGACACAAAACTGCAGTTGATTATATCAAAACAAAAAAAAGTATAACCAGTAGAAGACAACCT
>NW_007735890.1:47149-49076 GCF_000696425.1 Galeopterus variegatus
ACACAAAACTGCAGTTGATTATATCAAAACAAAAAAAAGTATAACCAGTAGAAGACAACCTCCATTAAAATAAATTTTAGAAACAGTTCAGGGTTGTAGCTAACAACTAGCTATTAACGTTAACCAGGTCAGTGTGCTATTGAAAAGACTGGAACTGAGGAGAAAACAGAATGGCATTTCTTTTATTACTCCCACAGGTAACTTTTTTATATTTCTTCCTTTCTCGGTGTCAAGATGTGATTGGGTCAATGACACTGCCAAGGTTGTGAGACCTGAGCTGTGTGAAGAACTGAAGAACTGGCAGGAGACTGGAGAGCAGGAGAGAGTTATTTCCTTCTCCACTGTGGTGTTCCTCTGGGACAGGAGCTGCTGCTGGTGCATCTTTCTACTACTCCAATCCTCACCACTTTCTAATGTGATCTCCCACCTTTGCTACTCTCAGGTCCTGAGGTAATCATGGATTTCCACTGTCGTAAGTTGCTAAGTGTCTCACCAGCTTCTGCTCATGATTAAGGCTTTTTCAGCAGTCTACGTCAGTGTATCATTCATTCCCTGCTGGACTTGACAAATACCTGCCTGAGACAATGTGGACAGAAGATCCTGATACTGGAACCCACACAGCATTGACACAAGCTTTGGATGGGGAGAGGTGGAGTGGGCAGAGCTGGCAGCAGAGGTGTGTGCGGATCTTTCAGAACTCAGTATGAATTGAGTTCCTTTGTTCTAGTCTCTAAATCAAGGTTCTTGTCTCTTTGAATACTTTCCTCAACTCCAGTCAACATTCATTTATTCATTCACTCATTCAGCAAATATGTATTTATTTATTTATTTTGGGGGGGTGGTACTTTCCTAAATCTTTACCAAATATTTATTGAACTCTTCTACTATGCATTGTTCTAAGCATTGAGCTCATAGCGGTGGCACATAATAATATATTTAATTTATTATTAATATATTAATATCTATTAAATACTTAATATATTTAATATTAATATATTATTATGAGTGGTCTAATAATATATATTTATTAGTGTTATTTCCTGATTAAAATCTATTTTCCCCTTTAGATCATAAGTTCATGAGAGCAAGGACATTGTGTTTTGGTCACTAATGTATCAATGAATACTTGATTCAATCTTCAGCCATGGTAAGTGTTAATAAAAGAGTAAAGATTCAGAAAGGCAGGAATTTTGTGTGAACCTTTCTCATAGTATCTTTCATAGGATTTGTACATTCACACACTAAAATGTTCTATAATTCAGATAAAAGTTTGGGAAATTTGAATATATGTATTTTTTATGCTACCTTAACCTTCCTATCATTATGCACACTCAATAAATACAAATAGCATTTTTAAATAATTAGAAGAATTAATCTGGAGATCAGAGTTTTATATTGACAGAAAGATTTGGTTAACATATATTCTAGATGGACAAATTTCTCTGTTCAGATGAGTAGCAATTCCTGAATAAAATCATGGGTAAAAATCATGCTACTTTATAAGATGCTTTAAGTCTTATGTTCCACAAGAAGGGTGGGAAGAAATCCAGCACCTATAAGTACCTGCAATTGTCAAGGTACCTGAGGCATTAGTTCTCAAAAAAGCTCTGAGAGGTTGGTATTTACCATTAGTTCACTTTGAGTAATGTGAAGACAGAGACTTAGGGATGTTAAAGAACCTGCCCTGCCCCAGTGCCTAGAGCCATCTAATTGTACAGTGGGAGTTAGAATCCAAGCCTTCTGGACTAAAGCCAAGGCCCATCCCAATCAATAGAATGGGAGGGATGGCACAGCACTTCATCTTCATCCAAATAACCCCTCTGCGTCAGGATCTCCTAGATCCTCTAGAAAAAATTATTGCAGGATTATTGTGGCCAGATGGAGAATCAGATCCATACACACACACACACACACACACACACACACA
>NW_007735890.1:49873-51300 GCF_000696425.1 Galeopterus variegatus
ACACACACACACACACACACACACACACACAAAGTATTTGTGAATAATTCTTTTTAAGAATTAATGGAAAAATAGAATTGAAAGATAATATAAATCTTTCCTTGAACTTCTTGAACTACCATTACTATATATATGTATGTGTATATATACAAATATATATATATATATGTATCTTCAAAATATATTCATATTATAAGCTAGGGAATAAAATTTGAGAGTGTGTAAGAATGAATCTTCTCTCTTTTTTGATGTGTATATCTGATTGAGCCAAGCCTGAGCCAGACTGCCACTGAACTGCGGTAACATGGTGCAAGCAATCCCCTTGTCCCATATTATTAACTGCTTTCTCTCTCTCTCGACCTTTTCTATCAGGGCCCTGGCCATACTTCTTATATGGTAGACAGAATTTCTTCTGTCTTCTTCCACCACAGTTTATATTTGTTGAATAGTTGAACTGAATATGCAAGACACATTAATTAAGAATTTTCACTCTGCAGGAAACAACGAAAAACTGTTATAACAAAAGAAGATCAATACAACTTCACTGTATTTCTAGACCTCACTTCTCAGAATGTTGACAGTTAACTACAACCAAAACGCAACCATGACAACGAATTAGATATTTGTTGAATCAGACCAGGAGACAGAAATGTATCTACAACTCATGCCAGAACGTACAGATGACACAGCAATGAAAAGAGAGGGAAAGCAAGAGGTCAAAGGACAAACTCTTAGCTTGTAGGCACTGAACTATTTTCATGAGATCAGCTACATTCCAGAGAGTTGCAGGGCTGCATGAGGAGCTTGCAGAGGCACGTTGCACAGCCCAAGAGAGAGTCTTTGAAGGTTTTCACCCACCCTCATTTTCTGGAGATTTATGAGGCCATTTCGGTCTCTGTCTTGCCAGTGTTTCATCAAAAACATACATCTANATCAGCTACATTCCAGAGAGTTGCAGGGCTGCATGAGGAGCTTGCAGAGGCACGTTGCACAGCCCAAGAGAGAGTCTTTGAAGGTTTTCACCCACCCTCATTTTCTGGAGATTTATGAGGCCATTTCGGTCTCTGTCTTGCCAGTGTTTCATCAAAAACATACATCTATACTTTTCTTACATGAAAGAACAGACAGTACAATATTAAGGTCTAGGTGTGGGTTGAGCAGATTTCACTCCACTTATGGAAAAATTGCTTTGGTAATTATAAAACCAGAGGGCAGGATTAATTCATGTTTATTGACAATTGAATTCTGGTGACTGAAATAACAATATCATATTTATTCCATGTGGTTTCATCCCTTCATTCCTTTTTGTCTTTTCTTCCTCATCCTTCTCTCCTTCCATCTTCCTCTTTCTTCCCTCCTTCATTCGCCAAACATTTCTTGATGCTTACTCAGCGAGGCACAGCTCTAGAGGCTGGGAATGCATTAGT
>NW_007735890.1:52160-59772 GCF_000696425.1 Galeopterus variegatus
GTGTGTGTGTGTGTGTGTGTGTGTGTGTGTGTGTGTGTGTGTAAGAGAGAGAAAGGGAAAAAAAGAGGGCAATTTTTGAACATTCCAAGTATACTTTGGCATGAGCGAAACTACTTTAATTCAGTAAACTAGGCAAAAATAGTTAGTAGCTTGGAATAACGCAATGACCCTGAAAGGAGAGAGGATGGCCAGGTTTGAGTTAAGTGAAGAAGACAAAATCTACGGAGGTGTTGCTGGCTGTATTTGATAGGAGGTTAAGTAAGAGCGGGATGATGGTGTTAGGTCCTTCCTGTTTTAGGTGAAAAGTTGAAAAATATAAGCCCAGGGTCATCATGCTGCATGCATAGGAGGGAGTGTCCAGGAGGTCAGCAGATGAGAGTGTGGGGAAAGGGAAAACACAGTGTAGCCAAACAAAACACGGGATGCAAGAGTTGCATTTTATGGTCAGATTGATTTTGTTGTTATTATCATTGGGGAGAAGTGTTAATGGACTAGAAGCAGTGATGGAAAAAAAGACGCCATCAAGCTTTTCTCTCAACTTTGAAACATGTGGACTGTAATAAACAACCAACCAACACCTGCGTGAGCAGCAACCTGGATTGTAGGTAAGACAAGAAGATGGAAAAAAAGACGCCATCAAGCTTTTCTCTCAACTTTGAAACATGTGGACTGTAATAAATAACCAACCAACACCTGCGTGAGCAGCAACCTGGATTGTAGGTAAGACAAGATAAGTGGACCTGCAACTTTTCTTTGCAGAGAATGCATACAGCTTTAGAACCAGTAGTGATACCGTATTGGATAAAGTTACCCAACATTTGTAACCTAAATTAATTCTAATCAAACTGGGTGTGTGTGTTTCAGGCTAGGATAGAGAACAATAAAGATGGGAAAGAAAATGAGTTAAGGAAAAAAAGAAGGCAGCGGAGAAACATTCATCCTTCCTCCACACCATCTCAGTAGTTCATTGGCAAGAAGCCAATGCCCCCTGAGAGTAACCCTTTTCCTATCCTGGTTAGAACCAAAACCATTCCGATAATTGACAATATCAAAGCTCTTGAAGGAAGATAATTAAACATTGTGAAGAGGATGGGAGGTAATGCATGAAAATTACACATGGATAACATTGTTATTTCTCTTTTCCATATGAGAAAGAAAAGAGGAAAAATATAAGAAAAGTGCATGCAATTAAATATGGCACATACATATCCTTTTATAAATAACAGGAGTGTCACGGATTATAACCTGATACACTAGTGCACCTAAGAATATCACTGAAAGAACTACAGTGGAAAGGATTAAATGATAGATATTATACGTAACTTAAGTTTATGTTCCTGCCCTGTCCTTCTCATGATTGTGTCCACATTCTGGTGGGGGCATAGATTCTGACACAAAGTAAGTGCTCAATTAATATTTGGAGAAAAAATGAATAAATTATTGGTTTCTTGGGAAAGTGTATTTAGCTTTTCTGAACCACAGTGTTCCCATTTCTATTTTCCTGATTACCAATTTCTAACTAAGCTATTGTCAGTATTAAATGAGGTAAGAGACAAGGACTTGGTATATAGCAGATGCTTAAAAATGTTCACTGGAATATAAATTTGCATATGTGGCGATAACGGATAAATATAGCCTGATGAAGCGTTATTCCAAAGTCTCTTCCTGTCTTGCACTCACACTTGCATTTTAACCCAAGCCTTGTATACAAGCAAATGCCAACAATTTTTCCCATAGGGCTAGCCTATCGTATTTACACACTCATACCCTGTCTGAGGTAATCTTGAGCCAAGCTCTTTCTGATTATATTTCCCTTTTTCAGTCTGTTGTCCCAGAAGACGTTGACGTCATCTGGAGCCACGGTAGCGCCGTCCGTCTTCAGAGGTTCAATTCATTCTGCCGTCCGGAAACTCTGCCGACAAGAAGGCCAGTGTTAGAAATTAAGCTTGTGACATGCAGGCCACAGTGGAGTGCAAACATTGGTCAGAGCTTCCTCTCTCGGCCACAGGGGAAAGCCACACTGATTGGTATTCAGGAAAGGGACCTCCTGTTTCGAAGGATTCCTTCATGCTGTTCAGCAATGCCGTTTAGGGTGGATTTTCCCATTTGAACTGCAAAGCTGAAACACAAATATTAACTACCTGGAGCTGCAAATAGCAGCATAGTACATTAAAAAAAAAAATGAATATTTTAACCAGCATTTGCCCAACCAAGAAAAATATTATGCAGAAACGAGGCTGATTTTAGAAAATTGCCCAAGGAAACGTTAGGGAAAAAAAAAAAAAAAAAAAAAAAGAAAGAAAAAGAAAAAGTTGAATTTCCTTTCAAAGTTTGTTTTTGCTGAACACTCATAGTTTTGCTTTCTCCAATCCAATTTTATTATAAGAAAGGTCTCCCAAATGTGTACCTGGCATTTCTTTCAAAATAATCAGTAACACACAAAAACTTCGGAATGGTGGGTGAGTTCTTAAGTGTGACAGCAAAAAAGGGCAAAATATATCACACAGGAAGGAGGACACTTCTTTGCATGCACATATGTCTGTAGCCTCTTTGGTTATAGACAGATTTTCATGTCCATATTATTACAACTATTTACATTTTAATTTTGCTCATTTGGAAAATCCAAATTTAACGAATGTTTAACTGTTGGTTTTTCTTCCACGAAATCACTGAAGGTGTCACATCACTTATAGTTGATACTTTGACATTTTAGAGCTGTAATTGTAAGTGAGGGCAATGAATGACATTCTAGTACTGGTCAAATAGCTTCGTTGGCATTTATTTCAGTCTTTGAAGAAGATTGAAACTAATTATCAAAAATGCGGACTGACCTTAGTGAATAACAATCTACATTTAGGGCACTTTCTTTCTTTTAACTCTTTTTCTTGTACTTACAGAAAAAGTAAAACATTCTACATACAGTGTCTCATTAGTTCCTCATAACAACCCTGTGAGGCTGGTGAGGTTGGTATTATATTAACCCATTTTCCAGATGGGGAAGCTGAGGCTCACAGAGATTAAAAAAAAAACAAAAACAAAACAAAAAACAAACTGCCCAGATGGTTGAGCCAGGATTCAAGTATCAGCTGTTCTAGTCCAGAGTCCATGCTTTTTACCTCCCTGTTGTGTTGCAAGTTAAATGGCTCCAAATTGGTTAAATGGCTTTTCCTGGGTTGCCATTAACCTGCTGTCATTCAAAACTGTTTGCTTGTTTTATTGCTTTTATTTCATTTTGTTTTGTCTAATTTGTGGATTTTACATCTTATTGTAATAATGATAGTAAAACATGAGTCAGGTTATCTGGATTCTAGTCACAGCTTAGCTACTGTTTTTAAGGAACTTTGAATATTGCATCAACCCAGTCTCCTTTCTGTAAAGCAGAGACAATAATAACTTTCTTATCTGCCTCAAAGGGTTTCGTCCTCCAAATCCACTGCAGTAATAGATTTAAAATGTTATTATTAACACACCTCTCCCAAGCAAGAGAAAGACACCAAGCTAAAGGTCACACCATTCAGTTTTACCCCATGTGTATTAAACTTCTAAAATCTTTTTCTATTCAGGATGTTGAACCTTTTGGACAAAGGGAGGCTTCAGCTTTGCCTGATGCACCTTTATATATCCTTTTTTTTTTCATGACCGGCAACGGATCGCAACCCTCAGTGTCGCGCCCGCACTGGACCAGGACCGGCCACGGTGCCGTTCCCGCACCTCGCTCAGCCAGTGAGCGGCCGGTCTGTATGTGGGATCCGAACCCTCGGTGGGAGCGCTGCCGCGCTTCCCAAGCGGCGCACTGTAGCAGTGCGCCACCGGGCCGGCCTATATATCCTTTTGTTCAACGTTGAGAATTAGCCAAGAGTAAGTTGTGACATGCATTTGAAATAATTAAGAATGGTGACTGACCACCTCGGTTTCTGTAATATAAAAAATGTGGGAACATCTACAATAATAATTCAATAGTGAAATTATTTTTGACTGCCAACAGATGCTTGCTGCCAGTCTTTGGGGACTGCTGAATCTATTTACAAGGAACCATACCCAGGCACATGCCACGGTTGAAAGGGTCATCACAATATTTGAGAACCCTTGGCATAAATTAATTTTTCAGACTCTTTTAAGGTAATTTATTATATTGATCTCCAAGCATTTATTTGGAAATCTATTTATTCTCACCTATTTATAGATAAATAGGAATATTTATCTATATCTCTAAGTTTCTATTTCAGTTACTTCCTTGTAAATCATTCTTCTCACCTCAACCTTGGAATCAAATTCCTTAGTTTTTATATTGTTTAAAATAAGCAATCCTCCCATCCTTCTCTCCTGAGGCTAGTGTTGCCCCATAAACTATGAAAATGCACTGTAAATGAAGGGAAAACCCATGTTTAAACATTCTACCTTATTATCCGCAAGGGATAATTTCTTCCTTTCTTCTTTAGCACAAGCATGTAAAAGGATGTGGTCTTCATGTCTGGAAAGCCAGAATGGATTCATTTGAGAAATTGAGGACCATCGGTTTGAGTCATGAGACACTGTGCTTGTGGTTTTTGTAGTTCCTGCCCTCTGGGTCTTCCTGCCCCTCCCATACTTAATACGTTAGCTCTGCTGTCCCCTTGTTTGATGCCTGATAGAAATGATGGAGCAGTAGAATCCATCACAGTATATTCAATGATTTATTTATTATATCATTCTATAAATATTTAGTGAGCATCATCTGTGTGCAGGAACTGTTTTATCTACTAAGGATATCGCAATCAAAAGCCAAATATTTACTCCTAGCCACACAGTGCTTACATCCTAGGTATGCTATATCATTCTATAAATATTTAGTGAGCATCATCTGTGTGCAGGAACTGTTTTATCTACTAAAGATATCGCAATCAAAAGCCAAATATTTACTCCTAGCCACACAGTGCTTACATCCTAGGTATGCTGTACAGAGAAACAGAAAATCAATGATCTTAATATTTGCCTAAATGAATACCTCAATCAATGAATGTATAAGTTAATTTTAGATTATGATATTAAAATAGAGAAAATAAAATGTGATAGAGGTGTTGGTTGAGAAGTGGATAGTTTAGAGTGGTCAGGCTTCTGAGAGATGGCTTTTGAAGGGTGACTGTAGTGTGACAACAGCTGGCCACATGAGGAACATTTTAGGCAGAGGAGACAGCACATACAAATACTGTGAGATGACAGTTACTTGAAATGTTGAGAAATAGAAAGAAGATGAAGTGAGGAAGATGGAAATGTTACAAATGAGGTCTGAGAGGTAGAAGAGAACCATGTCATATATGCCTCTGAAAATCATGGAAAGGTGTGTGGATTTAATTCTAAGTACAATAGTGTAGAGTAGTGGTTCTCCATCTTACCTGTGCATCAGAATCACCTGGATGACTTGCTAAAGCATATATTACTGGGCCCAACTGTAGAGTTTCTGATTCAGTACCTCTAGGGTGGGACCCGATAATTTGAGTTTCTAACAGGTGTTTCTGACGTTAGTGGTCTGGGAACAACACTTTGAGAACCATGACTGTGGTAGATATCTATTATTTGTACCTACCCAGAATAGATTTCACCACAATTTTGCAACTTAACCTTGATTTTTTGTGTGAATAGTCTCTTCTGTGCTTTTAGTCTAACCAATGGATTCTGTCACCATGGTCGCAGTCAGCTATTCAGTAACGGAATAATAACTGTAAGCAGTCAATTAAAATCTAATCCAGGGACATTCTTGAAACTATTGAGAAATGAAAGCTGTCAAGCCATGGGGCAGGAAGCTGGGAAGCAATATGTTGGGAAAATCTGCCGGAGGGCTGAGTCAGTGCAGAAGAGCACTGGGCTGAAAGATGGCAAGAGAGTGAGCCCTGATACACTTTGCTGAGCCCTGGGTCCAGCTGTGCCTAAATCAATTCTTCTTCTGTGCTTTTCAGTTACATCACCTGTCTTCTCATCTTGTGTGATAGGAAATTTCTCTTTGGTGTCTGAAACTTGCAAACCAAAAGATGAATATATAAATAAAAAGCTATTGTATGTAACACCCTTTAAAAAAACACATACACCTTTATTCATCACAGGGAACCAAATAAGAGGGTTTGATGGCTCCGTGCTAATCTGTACATTTATAAAATAAATAACCTTTGTTCTAGCCAAGCTTGAGATATTTTAAAATAGAAAATCCCAAGCAAATAGGAGGATAAAGTAGTTAGTCAAATGAACACTGGGGATATGAGAGCATGCTAAACATCACTTGGTGGCACTACAACCTTGCCAACAGCAAGGCCCCAGATAATATCCATAATATAGCCCCACATAAAATTTATAATTGTAACCCCCTTTTATTCTATGTGAAAACCTCATGTTCTTCACAAGTTAGTGCATGTTTTCCATTACAATTATATGTGCCAGCTTCCCATCGTTCAATTTTTGTCAAAATGCTATCTCTTCCAACAGTCTTCCTTGACTGTCCTATTTCAAGTGTCATCTTCTTACTCAAGTCAAACTCTCTCAAGTCACCATGTTTCATTACCTTCTGAGAGCTTAGCATTTTCTCACATTAGTTTGCTTGTTTTTTCATTGTTCATTCATTATAGTAGAATATAAGCTACATGAAGGGAGTGGTGCTTTCTGTCTTGTTCATCATTAACATTGTGTCACACAATTCATGTTTCTAGAATAGGAAAGTGAATGAATGAATCAATAGTACACTTTTGCCTTTTCTTAAATAACCTTTTCAAATTTAAATTTTTCTCCTCTGTGTTTTTATCTGTACTTTTATTTTTTTATTATAAATTTTCGTGGGGTACAAAGTTGATTTTCAACAATTGTGTACAATGTGTAGTGGTTATATCAGTATGGTTAACTTATTCATTATTGCAATATGCAACATTATGCAATCATGCTTTGTATCCATTGACTAATTTCTCATTAGCCTCCCTCTCTCTCCCTCTCCACTCCCCTTTTCCACCTCTAGTTTTCTAAAAGTTCAATGCATTACTGTGATTGTTGTTTCTTTCTCTCTTAATTGTTCATTTGTTTATTTATGGATTCAGCTCCTGGTTATGAGTGAGAACATGTAGTATTTCTTTTTGTACCAGGGATGTTTCACTTTTTTTCTCTAGGCTCATCCACATTGCTGCAAATGGTAGAATTTCATTCTTTTTTATGGCTAACTAGTATTCCATTGTGTATGTATACCACAATTTACTTATCTAGTCACCCATTGATGGACATATAGGTTGGTTCCATCACCTGGCTATTGTAAATAGAGCTGCAATAAATATGGGAGTGCAGGTATCCCTTCAACCTGATGTTTTCCAATGCTCTGGATATATCCCCAGTAGTGGGATTGCTGGATCATATGAAAATTCTATCTGTAGTTGATTATGGAACCCCCATATGGTTCTCCATATTGGCTGTACTAATTTACAGTCCCACCAACAGTGCAGGAGGGTTTCTCTTTCTCCACATCCTCGCCAGCATTTGTTATTCTCTGTCTTTTTTATAATAGCCAGTGTGACTGGGGTGAGGTGATATCTCAAAGTGGTTTTCATTTGCATTTCCCTGATGATTAGTGATGTTGAGCATTTTTTCATGTATCTGTTGGCCATTT